>NW_026057585.1:18246776-18281451 GCF_023721935.1 Panthera uncia | reverse complement strand
AAAAAAAAAAAAAAAAAAAAAAAAAAGAAAAAGAAAACCAAAGCAGGAGGCATCACAATCCCAGACTTCAAGCTTTACTACAATGCTGTAATCATCAAGACAGTATGGTACTGGCACAAGAACAGACACTCAGATCAATGGAACAGAATAGAGAACCCAGAAATGGACCCACAAACGTATGGCCAACTAATCTTGGACAAAGCAGGAAAGGATATCCAATGGAATAAAGACAGTCTCTTCAGCAAGTGGTGCTGGGAAAACTGGACAGCGACATGCAGAAGAATGAACCTGGACCACTTTCTTACATTGTACACAAAAATAAACTAAAAATGGATGAAAGACCTCAATGTAAGACAGGAAGCCATCAAAATCCTCAAGGAGAAAGCAGGCAAAAACTTCTTTGACCTTGCCCGTAGCAACTTCTTACTCAACACGTCTCCGTAGGCAAGGGAAACAAAAGGAAAAATGAACTACTGGGACCTCAACAAAATAAAAAGCTTCTGCGCAGCAAAGGAAACAATCAGCAAAACTAAAAGGCCACCAACAAAATGGGAGAAGGTATTTACAAATGACATATCAGATAAAGGGTTAGTATCCAAAATCTATAAAGAACCTATCAAACTAAACATCCAAAAAACAAATAATCCAGGGAAGAAATGGGCAAAAGACATGAATAGACACTTCTCCAAAGAAGATTGCCATCTGACACATGAAATAATGCTCAACATCACTCATCATCAGGCAAATACAAATCAAAACCACAATGAGAACCACCTTACACCTGTCAGAATGACTAACATGAACAACTCAGGCAACAACAGATGTTGGCAAGGATGCAGAGAAAGAGGATCTCTTTTGCATTGTTGGTGGGAATGCAAGCTGGTGCAGCCAATCTGGAAAACAGCACAGAGGTTCCTCAAAAAACTAAAAATAGAACTACCCTACAACCCAGCAATGGTACTACTAGGCATTTATCCAAGGGATACAGATGTGCTGTTTCGAAGGGACATATGCACCCTCATGTTTATAGCAGCATATCAACAATAGCCAAAGTATGGAAAGAGCCCAAATGTCCATCGATGGATGAATGGATAAAGAAGGTGTGGTATATATATACAATGGAGTATTACTTGGCAATCAAAAAGATTGCCATTTGCAACTACGTGGATGGAACTGGAGGGTATTATGCTAAGTGAAATTAGTCAGTCACAGAAAGACAAAAATCATATGACTTCACTCATATGAGGACTATAAGAGACAAAACAGATGAACATAAGGGAAGGGAAACAAAAATGATATAAAAACAGGGAGAGGGACAAAACAGAAGAAACTCATAAATATGGAGAACAAACTGAGGGTTACTGGAGGTGCTGTGGGGGGGCGGGGATGGGCTAAATGTGTAAGGAGCACTAAGGAATCTACTCCTGAAATCACTGTTGCACTATATGCTAACTAATTTGGATATAAATTTAAAAAAATAAAAAATAAAACATTAAAAAAAAAGGTTACACTACTATCCATGATATTTTATTAAGTGATAAAAGCAAGTTGCAGAACAATGCATATAGAATAATCTCATTTTGTGTAAAGAAATAAATTTCCTTTATATTTGTAAAAAACAAAACTAAACTAAAATAAATAAATAAATAAATAATGGGAAGAAGACCTTAACAGACAACTTACCAAACACACACAGATTACATGTAAGCATATGAAAAGATGTTCAACATGTAAGCATATGAAAAGATGTTCAACATGTCATCAGGGAAATGTACACTAAAACAGTGACATACTACCACATGCATTTTTAAAAAAAATTTTTAAATGTTTATTCAATTTTGAGAGACAGAGTATGAGCAGGGGAAGGGCAGAGAGACAGACACAGAAACTAAAGCAGGCTCCAGGCTCTGAGCTATTAACACAGAGCCCATTGCAGGGCTCAAACTCATGAACCACGATATTATGACCTGAGCTGAGGTCCGATGCTTAACCAACTAAGCCACTCAGGAGCCTCCTCATGCCTATTTTAATGGCCAATATCCAAATGTTGAACAACAGGAATTTTCATTCACTGCTGCTGGGAATGCAAAATGGCATAGCTCTTCTGGAAGACAGTGTGGCAGTTGTTTACAAAAGTAAACATATTCTTACTGTATCAGCAATCATACTTTTTGGCATTTACCCAATGGAGTTGAAAACCATGTCTGCACAAAAACCTGCATATACATGTTTATAGAAGCTTTATTCATAATTATCAAAAACTTGAAAGCAACCAAGATATGCTTCAGTAGATGAATGGATAAATAAATTGTGTAACATTCAGACAACAGAATACTACTGAGCACTAAAAAGAAATGAGCTATCATGCCATGAAGTATATAGAGGAAACATAAATGCATACTATTAAGTGAAAGAAGTCAACCTGAAAAGACTACAACTGTATGATTCCATCTTTATGACATTTTGGAAAAGGCAAAACTATGGAAACTTTAAAAAGATTCATGGTTGTCAGGATTTAGAAGAGAAGGAGGGATGAATAGGGAGAGCACAGAAGATTTGGGGGGCATGAAAATATTTCATAAGATACTGCATTGGTGAATACATGTCATGATACATTAGCCAAGATCTATAGAATGTACAACACCAAGGGTGATCCCTAATATAAACTATTGACTTTGGTTGATAATGACATGTCGGTGCAGGTTCACACATTGCAACAAATGTATTGGTTTGGTGGGGATGTTAATAGTAGAAGAGGCTGGGTATGCATGTGTGTGCACACTCATGCACTAGCACAAGGATATACGGAAACCCTCTAAGTTCTGGTCAGTTTTGCTCTGAACCTATAACAACTCTAAAAAACAAAGTGTATTAATGAATAATTTCCATTATTCCAACTCAGATAATATATGCCAACTCATATAACCCAGATATGAAAACTCTTTATAGACTTTAAAATATCTATTAAAAGTATAAAACACTCAATCCAAAAGTTTCAGGACACACTTTCTTTTTAAGGGCATGTGCTCCATTCACCAAGATAGACTACATGCTGGGTCATAAAATAATTGTCAACAAATCTACATGGAATGAGATCATATCATGTTTATTTTCAGAGGAAAACAGACATCTTCACTGAAAACTAGGAAACATTGTGAGAGGAATTAAAGAAGAACAAGATAAATGGAAAATTATACCATATTCAGGAAATGGAAAACTTAATGTTTGTTAGTTTGATTCTCTTCATTTTGATCTATAGCTTAAATGAAATTCCAATTAAAACCAAATTTTATTTAACTAAAAACCCAATTTTATTTTAGAATTCAACAAGCTTATTCCAAAATTTATATAGATGTAAATAACCTAAAACTACTAAAGCAACACGCATAAAGGATAAAAAGTAAGAGCAGTTACCTCACCTAATATCAAAACTTTATATCAAACTATAGTAATCAAGATAGTTTGGTGTTAGTGAAAAGATAGACAAATCAATGGAATAGGATAATAAATAGTTCAGTAATAAATCTACTCATATGTATTACTACATATGATTTCTGACATAGAAGCCAAGGCAATCCAACAAATGAAAGGAAAGTATTTTTTATAAAGGATGAACTAGATATCCTTGTCTACAATCAACATTGGCCTTTACCTCACATCATAAACAAATATTAACTCAGAATGAGGCATGACTTTCGTGTAAAACCTAACACTACAGTATGTTTGATAGCAGGAGAAAATTCTTATTATCTTGCTGTAGATAAAGATCTCTTAGAATAGGGCACCTGGGTGGCTCAGTTGGTTAAGCAGCAGACTTCAGCTCAGGTCATGATCTTGTGGTCTGTGAGTTCGAGCCCCCGCATTGGGCTCTGTACTGACAATTCAGAGCCTGGAGCCTGCTTCAGATTCTGGGTCTCCCTCTTTCTCTGCCCCTCCCCTGCTCGTTCTCTCTCTCTCTCTCTCTCTCTCTCTCTCTCTCTCTCTCTCACAAATAATAAACATTAAAAAAAAATTTAAAGATCTCTTAGAACACGAAACATGTAAAACATAACCACAAAATTGACAAATTAAACTTTATAAAAATGAAAAGCATTCACTCTTTAAATTAAAACGCACTATTAATGAAATAAAAAGGTAAGACATATGCTAGAAAAGTATTTGTAAATCTCTATCAAACAAACTATTAAGGGTTTATAAAAAAATAAATAACAGTCCATAATCAAAATATAGCAGCACTTTTTAATGGGCAAAAGACACTTCACAAAGATGCAGAAATTGCCAATGAAAACCTAAAAAGTGCTTGACATTATCAGTTATTTAATTAATATTATTAAATATAAATTAATACCACAATGAATACTACTACACAACCACTGGGAATGGCTAAAATCTAAAAGAATAACCATATCAAAGGTTGGCAAGGATAAAGAACAACTGGAACTTTCATTCACTGTGGGAGGGAATGTAAAATGATTAATGACACTTTGAAATGCAGTTCAACACTTTCTTTGGTTTTTGAAAAGTAAATATGCACCTACCAAATAACCCAGAATTCCATTTCTAGGTATTCAAGTTAGGCAAACAGGGGCGCCTGGGTGGCTCAGTCGGTTGAGCGACCAACTTCAGCTCAGGTCCTGATCTTGTGGTCTGTGAGTTCGAGGCTCCAGTCAGGCTCTGTGCTGACAGCTCAGAGCCTGGAGCCTGCTTCGGATTCTGTGTC
The DNA here is from genome assembly GCF_023721935.1 of Panthera uncia. Classification (NCBI taxonomy): domain Eukaryota; kingdom Metazoa; phylum Chordata; class Mammalia; order Carnivora; family Felidae; genus Panthera; species Panthera uncia. The sequence continues at coordinate 18,276,731 of NW_026057585.1, read as the reverse complement.
TCCCTTTCTCTCTGCCCCTCCCCCACTCATGCTCTGTCTCTCTCTCTCTGTCTCAGAAATAAATAAACATTAAAAAAAATTTTTTTTAAAGACAAACAAAAAAAAATGCCCACACAAAATTTGTACATGAATGTTCATGGCAGCTTTATATGTAGAAGCCAAAATCGGGAAATGATCCAAATGCCCACCAACAGGATGAATGCATGAACAAACTGTGGTTTATTCATACACTGTAATACTGCTCAGCAATTTTTAAAAAGGCAAAAAAAAAATGAAATATATGATACATGGATAAGCCTCCAAGACATTATGCTGAGTGATAAAAGCCAAGCTAAAGACAGTATACTCAGTATCATTCTGTTTATGAAAATGTTAGAAAAATAAATAAGCTATAGTGATAAAAAAGCAAATTAGTGATTGCCTGGGGTTAGGGGAGGAGAAGAGATGGATTATAAAAGTGCAGGAGGAAACTTCTGGGTGTGATGGCTATGTTTATTTTCTTGATTATGATGGTTTCATAGGAGGTGTAAATGTAGACCATGATCAAATGTACACTTTTAATATTTGTGGTTTATTATACTTCAGTTATATCTCAATAAATAGAGTTTAAAAATCTCAGATGCAATGAGCTAAATGTATATATACTGGGAAAGGTAGACAAATAGGAAAGCTACCTCATCCTGTTATGTCACTCTATAGGAAAACCATGTCTACCAACGTAATTTTTTTAATGAAACTTAATTTAATTTTGGGTTTTTTTTAATGTTTGTTTATTTATTTTTGAGAGAGTCAGAGAGAGAGAGGGATTCAGAGAATCCCAAGCAGGCCCCACGCTGTCAGCACAAAGCCTGATGCTGGGCTTGAACTCAGAAATCAAGAGTAGTACACTTAACTGACTGAGCCACCCAGACACCCCCCGACATAAGTTTTTAAAAAGCATATATATTGGAAAATATATGTAGTAAAAAGATACACAGGCATCATAAAGCAGTAATCAAATTCTTACTGGAATATTTGAGATGGCTATTATTACTTTAAGGTAGGTTTTCTGGCCTCATAAAACCACTGAAATTGTGTAGCTTATATAAATTATTATTCATTGATTTCTCCCAAGAAAACTGAATGCTGAAGTTTTTTCTGAGAAGTTTGAAAAAATGAAAAATTTCATCAACAAGTTTTTCCACTTAAATTGTCATTATATTCTTCTCATTGCTTCAAAAGAAAGAAATAATCTGCCCAAAGATAGAAGACTATTAAAAATAAAAAAGACTTGTAATAACCTGCTTTGATCATTAAAAAAGAAAAAAGATTGAAATAGCAATGCTTTGAAAACTTGAGTTATAATGGCTATAATTTGATATTTAGTGAAGAAAATTCCTGTTTAAAAGACTACAAAAGTAGGGGCGCCTGGGTGGCTCAGTCAGTTAAGCGTCCAACTTTGGCTCAGGTCATGATCTCACAGTTCATCACTTCGAGCCACGTGTTGGGCTCTATGCTGACAGCTCAGCGCCTGGAGCCTGCTTTGGATTGTGCGTCTCCCTCTGCCTCTGGCCCTTCCGGCCCCCCTTGCACTCTGTCTCTCTCTCTCAAAAATAAACATTTAAAAAAATTAAAAATAAAAAAAGACTACAAAAGTAATTTTATTGATAGTGAATACAGGCAATGTAGTTATTTTTCTAATTCAGCTTTCCACACATCTTTGAAGTGTATTATCAAGCTAGGAAAAAACAAAACAAACAAAACAAAACAAAACCCCAAAAGGCTGTGGATTAGGGTTGGCTGGATATTTTATGTCTGTTTGAAAGTATTCATCTACCCAGACCACGTTTTGCTTACTAAGGTCTATACCTAGATGCTACCTGTTTCAGGAGGGAAAATTTATCTAATCCCCGCAGGACAGCTTGTAAACAAGCAGTAACCCAGGACCTATTCAAGTACTTCATTTACAAGACAAAAAGACCACTTAAAACCTTTGACTGATATATGGGTCCCTGTTGCTCACCCCCATCAAAAATGTATAAGAATATTTGACATGTTGGGGTGCTGGTCAGTTCAGCGTTGAACTCTTGATTTTGGCTCAGGTCATCATCTCACAGTTCATGGGTTTGAGCCCCACATCGAACTCATGATGGTGCAGAGCCTGCTTGAGATTCTCTCTCTCCCCCTCTCTCTCTCTACCCCTTCCCCACTCAAGCTTGCTTTCTCTCAAAAGAAATAAATAAACTTAAAAGAATGTTTGACATGTCATAGTTGTAAGATGATTTTAAATATAAGTAATTAATACATTATTATTAAGAAAACTACATAGTAATACATAATTAAGTTACCCATACGTACATAATATACAACCATATACATGTATAATTAATACTAGTATTTTAAGTACTTTACATACATGAGCTCATTTTTTAAAATATATACTTATAGACAGATTACATTACTATTCCCATTTGAAGAATAAGAAATTAAAATTTACATAATTACATAGAGAAATATAATTAAGCTATTGTGAGATTCAAAATCAGATTTTTCTGATTCCATAGTCAATTTTTATATTCACTCCACTATGCTGAAATTATATAATCTGAATGATGACTCTATATATTCATTTTGGCATTTCCATATAAACTAATTTGTCATACTTTAAAAAAATCGGGTTTGCTTTTATCTGTTTAATATTGAATTCTTAAGTATCTTCAGACTGCAGTTCAAGTAAGGCCATGTTTAGCATTTTTTCCATACCAGTACAATTCCATAAATGTAGGGTAATGTAGGGATGACAGAGATGAAATTATATAATAAACAAATTTGCATCTAAATTGGAATGATACTGTTTCCAAAGAAATGACATTTCCAGTTTTCAGAATAATAACTCACGAATGTTTTTATATCATCTCACCAATACAACTGTTTATCAAACACTAGAATATGCATGCGTGGTCCCATTCCCATCTCTTATTGTTTTAGTTTAACTTCTACACATTCAGTGGTAGAGATTCAAAAGTCTAGACAGATACCATAATGTAAAACAAAATGAAAATAAAGGTATTTGAGTAAATTTTTAGAGAATGATATATTAACATCATATTCAGATAAGACGAACTAATTTCATAAAAGGAGTCAGAAAGTTTTATTCTGATTTAAAAATCTGTGTTTGAATTACTTCTTTTCTTCATATTCTTTTTTCAAGTTGGGAAGACTAAATTGCTTTTGAAATTTATATACCCACACAATAACACAATTTCGGAATCAAAAGTTGAATTTTATGTATAATGACTTTGGATATAGTGATAATGATAAACCTTATAGTGAAGTATCTGCATTTATTTACTTTTTAAAAACTAATTGTACTTCATATGAAATAAAAGTCATTTTTATATTTTTATACTAGATATTTTATTTATTTTAATTTATTTTACTTTCTATAATTTATTTTTTTTATATTTTATATCCAAGTTAGTTAGCATATAGTGCAACAATGATTTCAGGAGTAGATTCCTTAATGCTCCTTACCCATTTAGCCCAACCCCCCTCCCACAACCCCTCTAGTAACCCTCTGTTCTCCATATTTAAGAGTCTCTTATGATTTGTCTTCCTCCCTGTTTTTATATTATTTTTGCTTCCCTTCCCTTATGTTCATCTGTTTTGTATCTTAAATTCCACATATGAGTGAAGTCATATGATATTTGTCTTTCTCTGACTAATTTCGCTTAGCATAATACCCTCTAGTTCCACCCACAGAGTTGCAAATGGCAAGATTTCATTCTTTTTGATTGCAAGTAATACTCCATTGTATGTATATATACCACATCTTCTTATATTTGATATTTTAAATAAATATTCTTTTTAAAGCTCCACAGTGTTTCATGAAACTCCAAGATGCAAAGCTGCATAATAAACTTATTTTCACTACTCACTATCACACGCCTAAAGAATTCACTAATGAGTGTTTTAAAAATTATTCTTCTTAGTAGCTTAGCAGTTTCTCCAAATAAACAGCTGGAGTTACTCCAGGATTTATATTGTAGATTATGGATTAGAAAATTAAGAATTAATTAAATAATATATAATAATCTTTGCTTCTAGTACATCTGTCTTTGGTAATTTACTAGAGGCCCTCTTGACCAGAGGTAGTTTGGTTAGAAGTAGTGAAAACACGGAAATCATTTTCATGTATTTTAGGAGTTGATACTGTAATCAGCTTATGAAACACAGAGGCTATTATTACATATTTTAAAAGATGCAACATCAGGTTCAATTATTTATTTTGAAAAAAAGAACATATTATGATAGCCTAAAACCCTAATTCAAAAACTAAACTGGGGGCGCCTGGGTGGCGCAGTCGGTTAAGCGTCCGACTTCAGCCAGGTCACGATCTCGCGGTCTGTGAGTTCGAGCCCCGCGTCAGGGTCTGGGCTGATGGCTCGGAGCCTGGAGCCTGTTTCCGATTCTGTGTCTCCCTCTCTCTCTGCCCCTCCCCCGTTCATGCTCTGTCTCTCTCTGTCCCAAAAATAAAATAAAAAAACGTTGGAAAAAAAAAAAAAAAAAAAAAAAAAAAAAAAAAAACCTAAACTGGACCCCAGTGAGTATGAATGTAGTGTATGGCAAAGAAAGGGGTGTATAGTCTGTATGTGGGGATTCAGGAGTAAGAGGGGAAGAGCTGTATGAAAAAGAGACATAATCAACATGTACATATAACAAATATCTTTCAGGGCAGTAAATTTTGAGAATATTAATAATTGATATGTATTAATATACGTGTTTTATTTATATTCTTATTTATATAACATATTTATATTTTTTGTCTTCTGTATTTGTTTTTTTTTAATTTTTTAAAATTTATTTACTTTTTTATTTGAGAGAGAGAGAGAGAGAGAGAGAGCAGGGGAGAGGCAGAGAAGAGGGAGAGAAAGAGAATCCCAAGTAGGCTCTGCACTGTCAGCACAGAGCCCAATGTGGAGCTCGAATTCACAAAATGTGAGATCATGACCCGAGCCGAAATCAAGAGTCAAACGCTTAACCAACTGAGCTACCCAGGCACCCCTCTTTTGTATTTCTGTGTATATTCTTATCACTTATGATGAACAAAATTTACTCTTAATTTCCATTGCTTTAAGTTTCATAGACTCTGTAACTATGTATAACAATAGACTAAACTAATATATGAAATGAAACCATCCACTGATATACTTTGTCCGTATTACTCACTTATGTTCCTGGAAAATAAGGTTGTGTGTATTACAAAAATAAATTTAGCCCGTGAAACTGATGTTCATAGGTAGTTTAATTTCAAAATAGAACTTTGCGAGACTAGAAATTAAGTTAATTTGTTTATAATATTTATCTAATAAACAAATATTCATTATCATTTGTATGCAATCAATAGATGATATTGGAAGATCTGCGACTATATTATTATATATTGCCTGAATGAGTTTATCATTTAATTTAGTATGATATAATGTGTTAAAACATTTTGTTTGGAGTCAAAGACTTAGGTACCTACAAGTAGAGAAAAATCAGAAACAAACAGAATCTCAATTAACCTGAAAGTGTCATAAATGTTAATTATATTTAAAATTATGCCATAGGTTATGTATAGAAGTACAGGAATGCAACATTCTACTGACACTCGGAGTGTATGTTGTTCTTTCTATGAAAATACACATTGTCTGTGTGTATATCCAAATACAGAAAATCTTCTGTGTAAACCTTGTCTATTAATCTGTTATATATCACAGAACTTTACTTTATTACACTTTGAAATATAAATTACTCAGAAACTGGATAAAAACAATGATCAGAGTACTGAATGATGTCTCAGGAGTGCATCCTTTTGTGGGATCAGGACTCAGTGTGTTTGTAATGTTGATAATTGACTCAATGAAAATTAAAGCACGCATTACCAGATCCAATGATTGAAGAATTAAAAGAAAGAATGTAATTACCATAATTGGTGAAATATAATTGGAAGAAAACTTTTTACTATGACCTTGACATTATTTAAAAAGTGGTTTTAAAGACCTAAGTTCAGCTTTTGCAATATGATCTCTATTTTATACCTTAGAAACATTAGAAGAACAGAGAAAAGCAAAATATCTGACTTGTACATTTCCTTAAATTAATCTCCCAGAGAAGGAAGCAAAAAAAATGTTCTTTTCTCCAAGGAAAATAATACGAAGTACCAAAAGTAAAGCCATTTGCCCTTCCCAAGAGAAAAGCATGCCTGTGTTCAAATCAACCAATCTCTGTAATGTTTCCCAGTCGTTACAGCCATCATTGTGTACTCATTCTCTTACGGAACAATAGAAAACATCACCACTATACCCACAGGGGAAGAAAGTAGGTCATCCTTTCGTTTTCAACTTTGCTTTATAGCATATATTGATTGTTACAGTTATTAGCTCAATTCATCTGATTTAATAATATTCAGCTTCAAATAACATTTGATTTATTTTTACCTCAAAAACTTCTTCATCCAAAATCCTGGTTCCAAAAACCGTGATTCCATTGGTGTCAACAATTGCTCTCTCACTTCTATCAAGTGGTTTTGTGGTTTTCTTCTTACAATCAACAATCATTGTCACAGTCTTCTTCTCCACGCTAATTGCAACCCGATGCCACCTAAAAAAGCCAATTCCTTTGTAAGCTTCAAAGATGTTGTTGCCACACCATTACTCATTTTAAAATACAATGTATTTCAAATTGTGAAAGTGAGCTGAAAATGTACAAAAAGTAGGCTCATTTATTAATCAATCAGTTAATAGGTGACGACTTACTGTTTACCCAGAATAGTGCTAGATACTAAAAAGGGTACAAGTGGTATAAAATGCACACCAGGGGTGGCTGTCTATGCTGATAAGGAAGTGCCCATCCTTTGCTACACTTTGTGTTGTTGCAACAAAAGCTTAATCTCACCATGTCCTGATGAGTATATGTGATAGATCAGGGGTGGGACATGAGGTAAGTAATAGTTTCTATGTACGTAAATGTTTTCTTCCAAAAGGAATTCCACTTAATTTTTTTGTTCTGTTTTTGCTCTAGAGATCCCCTGAGATGAACTGTAAAAGGGTATGTCTACTTATTGAATGACTGCTCCATCTGGAACAACTGAACGTTCTAATTGTAAAACACAATGTGCTTCTCTGTCTTTATTCACATTTATTTCAAGTGCTTTCGTTTTCTTTTTCCACTTTAATTTCAAGACAGTTATAGATCACTACTGTGGGCAGGATCCAAAACTGAGACACAATATCTCTCCTTCTTTCCAGGGTTGGCAGGAAGTGGGAACACTGAAAGAAAGCATAGTCAATGCATGTGTGGAATGAGAGTCTCAATTCACTCTGAAGCTACTGCTCCAGCTAATTCAGGGCAGCGATGACAGGCTTAGGGGGTAGACATGGCCAGCTCTGTGGAAACATATATACCCTAACCTTACTATAAAATGGTGGGTTTTATTAACACTATCTGGTGCTAACATAAACCACTGAGTGAACGTCATTTGGATTTTGCAAACCACTCTGGTTTATATATTTTTTTCCAAATGAAAAACGCTAGATTAATATTGCAGAAGTGTCTAGGACTACATCCATAAAATAAAGTACCTAAAAAGTTGCAGGAGCCTTCCTAAAATGTCTGTTTCATGTGACTTGGCATGGCTACTGATGAGGACCAAGTATATTTCCATATACACTTAATCTTTGGTCTTTCCATAGCACATTCAACTAGCATAGGCGTCTGCTTAGTTTGAATCAAGCAAAGATTTATTTTGGAGCCACTTAATACTGTGAGAGTAAAATTTACACATATTTCTGCCAAGAAGCCTGTGTCTTAACTTAAACCATCTCCACTATTGTAAGTATGTGCTTTTCATTAACAGAAAATAAAAATGAATTCAATTGTTAAAAGTTGATTAGGACTCTAAACTTGACCTCATTGTTGATTAATTTCAGCTCTGATAATAGTGATATGTCATAATCATGGTATCATATATAATTATCAAAATATGAAACCATTCTTAATTATTCTCTTTTTTGTACACAGTACATTCACATCATCAGAAAATCTTTTATTCAGTGTATATACAGAATCCAGTGTGTCTCAACTACCCAATCTAGAAGCTCTCTCATTTAGACTCCTTAATGGTCTCTGCTTCCACTGTCATGCAACTGTGTAGTGACCATTTTAAAACACAAGTCAGATAAAGTCTCCTTGCTAAAAACAAGGTATTATTCCCAGTAAAGCTGAAGTCCTTACTCTGCCTCACAGGAGTGTCCTCTGGCCCGCCGACCTCACGCCCAACTTTTGCTTTCTCACTCCCTACACTCCAGCCACATTGCTGGTCCTTTGCACATGTTCTTCACTCAGCCAGAAGTGCTCTTCCTCCCTATCCCCACATGGCTCACTCCTTCACTTTCAACATGCCTTTGCTTAGTGCAACAATATCAAAGAGATGCTTTTTTGAAAACACCATCCCCTTAAATTCCTTACCCTGATTTATTGCCATAGCATCACTTTTCATATTCATTATTAAGGATAGTATTTAAATTCCTCATAAAAGCCTAGTTTTTCCTGCTACAAAGATGAAGTTTTCTCCATGGTCCTGACAAAGATACATTGAGCGTGGATTTTTTTTTCATCTGCATGGCCATTTCCTTCCTACATTTATGATTAAATGTCATATTTCAGATCAGGCTAATTTTAGAAGCCTAGATTCAGCAATAAAATGCCAAGTAAATTTAGCAAACATTTATTTGTATTTAGCTGTTCCCTAAGTGAAAGGCAATGTTCACAATGCAGAATTCAGAATTCAGGATGATTTTCAGAAGAGTATGATGGTTACTATTAAGTCTAACTACCTCCGCCACTTTGAAAATATATGATCTCAGGCAAGTTACTTACAGTTTCTGTGCCTTGGTCCCCTATTCTGTAAAATGGGTTTATTAACATTATTTTCTTCAAAGAGTTGTGAAAATTAAATGAGTTGACTACGTATAAAGTGCTTCAAACAGTACATAGCCCATATCAAGCATTATGAAAACTTCTTATGATTGTCAATATTAACATGCTTGAAAAAAAGGCAGGTCAAGTCAGGTCATTCCTCTGCTCAAAAAGTCTACAGTGACTTCCCATGTCACTCAAGATAGAACCCAAAGTGTTAGACCCATCGACAAAGCGTTATACCATTTGGCCTCCCATGGCTCATCCTCATCATCCCACTCTGCTCCTGCCACGTGGATATCCTTGACATTGCTTAGACAAATCAGCCACACCTGGAATCAGAGGCTGTGTATTTGCTTCCCCTCCTCCTGGAATAGTATATACTATTAGTTAGTATAATTAGTTAGTATACTATTAGTATATAATAGTATATACTATTAGCAAGGCATGCACCCCAGATTCTTCACCAGTCACCTTCTTAGTGAGATTTTCCCTGATCTCAATCCTTAAAATTGCACCCTCCACCACCATCTCCTATCTTCCTCGTTGTCTACCCAGACTGTAAAAGAAACTATGTGCAATTAGGTATTTTATTGTTTTGTTCATTGTCGTATCTCTAATCTCTAGAAAAAACTGCTTCATACTTTATGAATATTTGTTGAATGGTTAAATGAAATAATTGCTTTCAACATGGTGAAAACATTGAATTATTGTGTTACTTACTTCCCGTCAGCGATGTTAACGGTTCTGAAGAGGGGATAGTCTTCAGGGGCAGGTTTTCCAGTGTGGTCTTCAAACAGGAAAACAGGTGATCTCCCAACCTCAACACCGACTTGCTGAATACCATGCTCATTATATATAGATAAAAGGAAAGACTGAATTCCTTTTTTGGGTTTTATTGTAAATAATATTGAAAAATCTTCTGGAAAAGTTCCTCCTGAGAAGAGAAGGCCAAAGGCTCAGAAATGTCAAATTCCCAAATTATTCCTGGATCACCCTAATTTTTTAACTTCTTAGGTGGCCTTAATGAGTCATGCTGATTAGAAGGGGCACATGCACCCCAATGTTTATAGCAGTGCCATCAACAATAGCCAAATTATTAAAAGAGCCCAAATGTCCATAGACTGGTCAATGAATAAAGAAGTGGTGCGCTCTCGGGACGCCTGGGTGGCGCAGTCGGTTAAGCGTCCGACTTCAGCCAGGTCACGATCTCGCGGTCCGTGAGTTCGAGCCCCGCGTCGGGCTCTGGGCTGATGGCTCGGAGCCTGGAGCCTGTTTCCAATTCTGTGTCTCCCTCTCTCTCTGCCCCTCCCCCGTTCATGCTCTGTCTCTCTCTGTCCCAAAAAAAAAAAAAAAAAAAAAAGAAGTGGTGCGCGCGTGCTCTCTCTCTCTCTCTCTCTCTCTATATATATATACATACACAACAGGATATTACTTAGAGATACAGAAGAATGACTTGTCATTTGCAACAACACGGATCAAGCTAGAATGTGTTATGCTAAGTGAAATAAGTCAAACACAGAAAGAAAAATATCATATAATTTCACTCATATGTGGAATTTGAGAAACACAACAGATGAACATAGGGGAAGGGAAGGAGAAACAAGATAAAAACAGTGCGGCAAACCATAAGAGACTCAAACACAAAGAACAAACTGAGGGCTGCTAGAGGGAGGTGGGGAGGATGGGTTAAATGGGTGATGGGCATTGAGGAGGGCACTTGTTGGGAAGAGCACTGGGTGTTACATGGAAGTGATGAATCCTGGGATCTACTCTGGAGACCAAGACTGTATACTGTGTGCTAAGTAACTTGAATATAAATAAATTTTAAAAAACAAGTCATGTAAATTCAAATAGTAATAACAACACAGATTAAAAAACAAATGGGAGAGGGACGATAATAAGCTTTCTCTGAAATAATTGTCCAAGCTATATTCAAATTTTAAACCTGCTCATTTAAAGCACAATGACTATGTAGAATTCAACTCAAAGTTAGGAAACAATATCAATCATTTTTTCAGGACAATATTAAATGCACAATAAGAACTTTTAAAATAAAAAATACCACTTTGATCTAAGATTTGTATTTTCGGCCTTCTCTAATCTGTGGCCATACACCCTCTCTTTAAAGAGGCATCGCAAGGACACAATATATGAAGGTATTTTTTTGTCATCCATTAAAAGCTAAAGAGTTTCTCATCAGTTTTTCCTATCACACAAAAGGCAATTTCACCAATAAAAAGCTTATAGCATTATAAATCTGAACTATCAGATACTTGGTTAATTTGATTCTAAATTCAAGAGGGCAAACTGTCTTTTTCTTTTTCTTTTCCCTCTTACCACTATACTCTAAATATCCAGCATGGGGCCAGATCTACCTAAGTGCTTAGTAAGTATTTATTAAGTAAACACATCAGTTAAATGACTATCATAAATATTTCTCAGATAGTTAAGCAATGGCTGCTTGTATATGTTTTATAAAAACATTGCATGTTAAATTTTGCATTTTACTCTTCAAAAATACTTTTACATATATATCTTATTTGAGCCTCTATCTACCCTGGAATAGAAGTAAAACAGGCATTATAATTCAAAGGATGAGATTATTTCAGCTAAAAAGTATTCTGTGTGCAAAACTTGTGTATATGTGCGTGTGTAATCAGTGATATCTAGGACAACACCAGGAGCTTCCATATTCAATCCATTCATTCTAAATTCTATTCTACACGGTAGTATAAAATAATAAAAATACTCTGAATATGACTGCCACGGATTCAAATTCAAAAGATTATAGGACACCAGCAATTCTAAAACTTTATTGGAATAGGAGAAATGTTTGTGTATAAAGGTATCTTACATCAATTCACCAAAACACTATTTATAATCCTCAAATATTAAAATAGCCTGTAATGGTTGGGACAGGCTAAATAACATATAAAACATCTGCATATGCAGTGTTTGTAGACACTTAAAGTAGTAGGAGACATTTTACGAAATTGGAATTATTTAAAATGTGGAAATTAAAAAAGAGTATGTCACAGAGAAAGCAGTCAATTAATGTTAGGTATTTGGTTCTATAATATCTACTTATATCTGTGTGTATTTCTATATCTTATCCATACGTATCTATATCTACATAGATAAATAGGTATCTCCAAACTAAAAAGTATTTATTTAAAATTATTAATTTTATTTTTAAAAATAATTTACCAAACAACTTTGCCATATCACAAGTAGGTCATAAAAGCTTTGCTATCACATCAAAAATTATTTAAATATAGATATGGTTTTGTTTCATTAGGTGTCATAAAGACATCCAATTTTATTTGTATATAAATCAACAGAAGAAAGATAATCATATAAATAAAATAGAAAAGTAATAAAAAATTAATTAATAAAACATGTTTTATCTGCTTATACTATAAATAAAAATCTAGGTAGGTAATCAGCCTGCTATTGAAGAAGCTCTATGGCCAACTTTTTCTTCAAATAAGTAGCTCAGAATGTTGAGAATCACAGGAATTCTTTCCATAAATATACCTCAATTTTTCAAATATCTCCTACATTGAAAAAAAAAGATGCTAACTTATTATGAGCTAGGGGAAAACAATTATTTTTTTTCCATTTTTGCAAAACCATCATGAATTAATGTCTACATAGAGACATTTAGGGAAAAAAGAATTCTAGGAAAGAATATATTCATATAAGATTAAATAAGTTATAACAAATTATAATTAATGATCCAATTTGTACAGAACGACTTTTGAAATTGTCATGTGCTAACCACTAATGAGTAAAATCTTTCAATTATATAAGTATTTCCCAATTAAAAAAATTTAATGTTTATTTTATTTTAGAGACAGAGAGAGACAGAGCATGAGTGGGGGAGGGTCAGAGAGAGACACACACAGAATAGGAAGCAGGCTCCAGGCTCTGAGCTGTCAGCACAGAGCCCAACGTGGGCTCTTGACAACCACAAGATCATGACCTAAGTGGAAGTCGGACGCTCAACTGACTGAGCCACCCAGGCACCCCAAAGTATTTCCCAATTTCAAATTAGGCAATAAGATTATAATTATAATCTTTATGCTATGACATTTGAAAAAGAGAATTTAGCTACCTAAAAAATCATGACTTGATGTCAAAATGTTCAGTCTAACCTAGGCACCCCACCTTAGTTTCTTCCCTATAAAACACTAAGCAAAACTGTCGATAACTGACTATATGTATCAGAGAGAATTCATTATGATATTACTTCAGCAACAGGAATGCAACCACTTACTATGTGAAATTTTATCTCAAATAACAGTGATCAGTATACATGATAAAATAAAATGTGAAAATTTTCAACTTAAATAATTTATGTTTTGAAATGTATAAATGTAAAGTAAAAGCATCCACTCTGTTGAATGACTGCTGTTAAAGAAAAAATACTATTACTACTTTTGATATGCATGTAAACATAAAATCATACATATATAATAATCATAATTCACACTGAATATATCAAATTCAATACTGATTCTTAAAATGGGCTTTTAATATCAATAGATAGTGCATGCATAAATAAATTTTATATAGAAAAGTCACAAAATTTCATTATTTGATTTTAATTTTCTCAAATTGTGGTTAATATATTTCCATGTGTCATATGTCTCCCTTTAACTAAAATACCTTTTTGATGCAGGTTGGTGGTCAGCAGGATTTTGAAAATGAGGAGGGAAGGCCATTTTTGCATAGTGAGAAAGCTCACTTAATCTAAAAGAGACAGAGACTGTCTCTCAGCTTCACATCATTCACTGGTTCTGTGATTATATTGAAATACTTTACATTTCTAACACCTAATCCATTACTTGGGCTTAAATAGTCTTCTCTCCAGATAGATATGAAGATAAAGATCAATATACACAAAGTTTCTTGTATAGCATCTGTCCCACAGCAGGTGTTCTAGAGAAGGCAGATAGAACTTGTAAATTATAGCTTCTATTCAGGTCACATGTACAGTGTTCTCAGACAGTTAAATTAAAGGTCTCAAATAAGGACTTTAGAGGGCATGTACCTTAATTAAACAGAATTTTGCAGTGACCATCTGATAACCCTTCAACCCCACCCCAATATTGAACTTTCCAATACTACTACTTACTTTTTTCATTAGAAAAGAAGTCGCTATTATGTCTTCCCATAATGGAAGAAAGAGTATTCCAAATAATTTTTCAAAGATCTTTTTTACTCATTTGATAAAGAATAATATTCATTGTTTGGATGTTTTTAACTATGAAAATGTCACTCATCATTTTTATTAATTGCCGTTTCGCATTGTTTGACAGGGAAGCTTTACCCAAATGGAAGATTAAGTTTAAATTCACTTGCGTGGGACGGGCGGATGAGGTCTCTATCAGAGGAGTCTCTTTCTATATGAAATAACTGTTTTGAGAATTATGTGCCTAAGCCACAATATTGTGAGAAGGGGGGAGAAAAAACCTTCAGTATAAATGAATATTGTTAACTCGCATGAAAGGAGAGCCCAGAGGCATACGTTATATTCTTTTCCACGGATAACAGAAATGATTGGATTAATCAAACTAACTACCAATTTGGAAGGCACAAAAACTGACCCTGAAGTGATGAACCAAAATATAAAAAATTAAAAATTAACTTTTTGAGTATTTCTAAAGCTTTTCCATTAATGTATTTTTCCCTGTTTTTTTCTCTTGACAATTCCCATCCCTATCCTATTTCTGCATTGGAGTGCAGATAAATAGAAAAGCAACATTATTTTTACATTTGCAGCTTTTAAATTTGATTTTTAACATACTTTTATGGATTTAATAACTATTTTAATTTTTAATTCCAAAGTCAGAAAAATTGTGCATTGACATTCTTTGTATTTGCGGATTGTTGCTTTTGTCCATCACAAAGGATTGCAAAACAAGAAATATTTGGGAAAGATCAATGAATTAATCAAAATAAATGTGTTTGCAAAAATACTTTAAAATGTCCATCCATGAAAAATATATTGTTTTGTAGTTAGTCCCTTGATTTCTAATTTTTCTATTGTTAGAAAATAGTTTTTTTGTGAAAATAGATAATTCAAATCCCTTCAGGTAGGGACAGTGGAGAGGATTATATGAAGAATTTAAATGATAAATTATTTTGGGGTGCCTGGGTGGCTCAGTCAGTTGAGCATCTGAATTCAGCTCAGGTCATGATCTCGCAGTTCGTGGGTTCGAGCCCCATGTCGGGCTCTGTGCTGACAGCTTGGAGCCTGAAGCCTGCTTCAGGTTCTGTGTCTCTCTCTCTCCGCCCCTCCCGTGCTCATGTGTGCTTTCTTTGCTCTCTGTCTCTCAAACATAAATAAACATTAAAAAAAATAAACAATAACTTATTTCTGAGAGGATTCCAAAGCACTAAAAAGAAACACTTGATAGTATAGTGAATATTGGCTTTGGCAACAGACAAGACCTGGATTAAATCAAGACCCCTCGTAATATGGACAAGTCCAAGAACCTGAGTGAAATTCTATTTCCTCTTCCATCAAATAAGGATGGGAACACTCAATTCAGTACAGTTGTAAGAAGAAAATAACTGATGTGTGCAACAGCAGACTTGCAACAAGTTACTGTTTTGACTATGTGACACTCAGAAATTGTCAGTTCATCACTCAACTCCCTTTCCCTACATTATCATGATTGCAGATAATTAGTGTTATCAGGTTAATCAATATTTTCATGGAAAGAAATAATATTCACCAGGTATTTTTCAATACCATTACAAAAACTTTCCAGGTAAAGGTTTACAAACTCTCTAAACCCAGATTTCCTTATAACTGTGACATGGGGCTTTTACTCTATTTAAGAGAAGAACAGGATCCCAAAATAATACTGAATAATCTGTTTTATAATATATTCTAAAGAAGTATTTCTTTCAACAGAAACTTAAGTTAATTTCATAAAGACACTCACTAAGTATGTCTAAATCCACATGCCCATTCAAGCCACATGGGTAGTCATTATGGGTAAAACTGCCAGGTTATCCAGTGAATAAATTCTATAGGATTATATGCAAAAATGAGCTAGATATAATGTTGTTTTCAATTTTTATCATCTGGAAATAAAATGATAAATTATTAAATTTTCAAATAAACATATCTTCTGTGATTGTGTTGAATTAAAACTGGCAATTATTAAATCATCAGTTATTTCCATTAAGTCACCTTAGTGACCACAACCTATTCAGTGTCCTATATAGGAAAGAATTATATCTGCCCCAATAATTGTGCATTATACAGCATGATAAAAAGACACAAAATAATTAGCAAAGTAGTGACAGTTCTAATAATAAAGTGAACATACCTGAAAATAATTGTTTTGTTGGAGCACTGAGCTGTGCTTGCTTTGAAACTCTGTAAGCAGTATCCGAACCTTTTGAATTCTTTCTGTTTGTGCAAAAGCCCGTTGTTTTTGATATTCCCTCTGGAGAATTGTGAAAATCTAGAGCTTTTAGTACATCGACTGGAGCAGCTGAAAAATAAATTAAAGGCAAAAAAAATTGAACAAATAATCTAGCATAAAAATGAGTATTTTTAAAAGAGAAAACTGTTTATTATTCTACTCTCAAATCTGTCACTTAACACATCTCCCTGTTATCTGGGTAGGAGACTGAGAAGTGGGGCAGCAGGTAAAATATAAACTAAAAAATTCTCAATACAAAATATCTCAAATCAAGAATATATTTGTGGAAAAGCAAACAGAAGATATTCATATTTTGGGGGGGATAAGCAGATTTAGAATTGAATATATAAAATATTTGTTACCTGGCATATATTATGTACTTAATATATAATAGAATATATGTAAATTTACAATCTGATGCATCTCCATTACAATTTATAAAGTCTTTAATCATTCTAAGTAATTTCACTATCTGGAGTTAAAGCAAAGGCCAGCATCTGGACATATTCCATTAATTTCTAATAGATTTACTATTCAACTATTTATAAGCTACATAAAGGTGATTTTCAAGGTTCAAATTCACAATGAACGTTATACATAATGATTGCAAAATGTGCAGTTACTAAGCCATATTGTACACACAAAGTTAAAAGTTGTTAAAAAGAATAGGTAACAAAACATGCCTATATTCTATTGACTTTTTGTCTTTATTCAAAAATAAACATATTCAGAGAAGGCTATGTGTTGGCCAATGTATTACTGAGCATGTCTGAGACATAAGTCCTTACTGCAAGTATATAGGTTCTAGTTCAGAAGTAAAAGAGATCACTTCTACCAACAGAAGTGAACCAATATTATTGATTTGAAAAGTTTTGATGTCAGTTAAAAAAACAAAACAAAACAAAACAGAATTGCTATCAAATTTCAAAATATGCTGGGATTTATAAATATACTGTTTCTGGAAGGACTTAATGAGAATGGGAATGGGACTGATTTTAGAATCAGAAAATATCATCACAATTCATCACGATCTATAAAGAGTGACCTGTAATGGGGTGTTGTTCTTTGAAAATTATGATTTCAGAGTGCCTGGGTGGCTCAGTCAGTTAAGCAACCAACTCCTGATTTTGGATCAGGTCATGATCTCACAGTTTGTGGTTTCGAGTCCCATGTCAGGCTCTGCAATGACAGCACAGAGCCAGCTTGGGATTCTCTCTCTCTCTCTCTCTCTCTCTCTCTCTCTGCCCCTCCCCCATTTGTGCATGGGCATACTCTCTCTCTCTCTCTCTCTCTCTCTCTCTCTCAAAATAAATAAACTTTAGGAAACTCTAAAAAATAAAATTATTATTTTTAACTATTTTTTTTATAATAACCACCAGTTCATTACAGAATACATGAATGAATGAATGAGTGCTTGTGAGCACTGTATACTTGGTCATTTCCTTAGTTAATTAAATTTTAGGGGCATTTACTTCCATATGTACAAATATACATGGATGAAGTTTTATATAATTTTCCTTTTAGAGTATAACAAGTGTAATTTCCTTTAACAATACTCTGTATACCTATTTTATCAAGCCTCTGAATGAAAGTCAACATACTATCCAGTATAGTACACATTCTTCCAAATTATTAAAAAAGAAGAGAAAAACATTCTCTTTATGGAAATCAGACAATTCAAAGGGATCATCAACTCTACCAAATATGACACTCTCTAGTTTAGCCTTGGAATACTTAAAAGAATAACAGCATTCAAGAACATTTTTGCTGTAGTCCTGCTTGTGATGGTCAATTATTTTAGGCCCATGGGGATACTGGACGTTCTTAACTTTCTTTTCTCTTATCATAAAGTATAAAAGAAAGTTATAATATTTTTGAATTTTTAATAATTTCTATTTTTTGAGGGAGGGAGCATGCAAGTGGGAGATGGGGCAGAGGGACAGGAAGAGAGAATCTTAAACAGGCCCCATGCTCAGCACAGAGCCTGATGCAGGGCTTGATCCCACAACCCTGGGATCATGATCTGAGCTGAAACCAAGAGTTGAGACTCTTTAACAATTGAGCCACCCAGGCGCCCAAGAAAGTAGTAATTTTTAATAGCTTTCATGTCTAGAAAGTCTAATATGTGCCAGTCACTAAGCTAAGCTCTTTACAGACTTTTCAGAGCATATGTTCTTATCCCTACTGTGCAGATGAAGGAATTGAGAGCCAGAAAGCAAACTAAGGATACTCCTGAGATCTGGGCAAACATCAAATCTAGGCTCTTTCCACTTCACCACCTTCATTGCTCTACCCCATAAACAAAAACTCTGTAAAAGAAAGTTAAAACATAAATATAAATACTACAATTATCTTGAGACAGTTAATTGATTCCTGATGTTTATATTTGCTTTAAATTAAACACAATTTATGTTTCAGGGTCTAAATTCCTCTTAAAGAGACTATTTATAAAATTCATAGCATCTTATCTGCTTATTGTGTCTTATCTTCTTGTTCTGAGGCCATTAGCAAAAGTACATCTGAATAGGGTAAAGACTCAAGGACAGACATGAACACAGCTATGAAGGCTGTAATTCTATGAAGAAAATGATGCAGTCCCATGGTCATGGTCCCAACTGCTCATAGGCAAATAATAACTAAAATAAACTGCACATGCTTCCTCTCCAAAATATCTTTCCACAGGATGATCTTTTCCAAGAGTACAGATTTTGTCACACGTGCTTCTTCCTACTTTGAAATAGTATGATAAAAACACATTCCCTCTACAGGATTCAAAATAAGAGCTCTATTTTTAAAGCCTCACAAAATTCTTTATAGAGATGCATTATATGAAATAATTCATTCTTCAAAAATCAATTAAAAATAGGGACAAGTAAAAACCTAGATTTCAACTAGTTTTTTTTTATTTTTCTAAAAAGGCATATCAAGGGGCACCTGGGTGGCTCAATTGGTCAAGCGTCCCACTTTGGCTCAGGTCATGATCTCAAGGTTAGTAGGTTCAGTACAGAGCCCACTTAGGATCTTCTGTCTCACTCTCTCTCTGCTCCTTCCCCCCATAACTAAACATTTTAAACAATAAAATAAAGATAAAAAAGGCATATCAAGTTACAAAAAATGTAAAACCTGGTTAATCAAGTTTTAAAGTTTTTCCCTTCAAACAAACTAAATAATAAATTAAGCCACTTTGAAATCTGCCTGCTATTTGATTTCATAATCATAGCATTTAACAAATTCTCATAATAAGAATTCCATGGTTTTATACATACACACATACACATATACATATACACACACAGCGAAATGCTTCTTCATATTTTATTAACTGAATTGCAATTATTTAAAGATTAAAAGCAGTAATTTGTTATAGCTTAACTTGATATATGTAAAAAAGCAAAATTTCCATTTTCAAAGCAATTCTTAAATGCCCTTTATATTGGAATTGTTTTCTTGTTGCCAATAGCCGATGCCATAGATCATGATTAGAATTTCAGATGAGCCCAATCAGCACAATATTTTGTTAAACAATGTTTTTCCTGCCTTTTATTGTATAGTGTTGCAGTCTATTGAATGGGAGCATAAGATATCAGAGCCTAGTGCATTACTACAATAGCCATTTAACTGGTTTCCATGTCTTTTCTAATCATTCTACATACCACAACTTGAGCAAGTTTCCAAAACACCAGGCTTTATGTCACTCTGCTGCTTAAATTCCTTCAGTGAACCCAGTAACTTCTGGATGGTATGCACAGAACTTGCATATAAAATCCTGAAGATCTGAACACATCCAGTTGTCCTGCCTGTACCACCCCTAGTGTGGTATGCACCTCCATCATTTGTTTTTTTGGTTTTTTTCATTGTCATTTCCCCTAACTCCTTCCTCATTCAGCACTGTAGCTATACTGAACTCAGACTGGCCAGAACCCCTCATCTTCCTTCTCCTACCTCTGGGCCCTTGAACCCCATTTCCCCCGTCTGAAACACTTAGCTTCACTTCACCTGAGGAATACATAGGATATAAGTGATGTGTAATCTGCGCCAGAAAGCATTTCCTGTCTCCCAAAACTCATTTAGATATATGCTTACCTCTATTACAGCACTTTTCACCCTTGGTTTTAATTTTTGCCTATACTTAATTTTTTTTTTTTTTTTACTAAAACTAGAAAAGAACAGATATGTATACACACACATACACACACGTACATGAGCTCTATAAAATACTGGCTGAGTGTGAAACATGATAATGTGAAAATACATAGAAGCAACTTTCTCTGAAGTCTACAGGGCTCTCTTGTCTTGAAACAAAAAATTTGAGGGCCTACTATGTCTTTTTTATTATGTTCTGCTGATCTCTTAAACATCCCGACTCATTCATTGATTAGTCTGTCCCAAGTCTTTAATCCTTTCCCTCTGTTGCCTTCAGTGTCCACATGGATTACTGATGTAAAGGCTCACAATGCTTTGATTGTTTCATCTCTAATTAATTCCTCCTCTAAACTTCACACACTCCCATGACCAGTAAGGAGTAGATAACAGCAATACATAGTGTTGAAGAACTGGGATTGCTCTGAATCCCACCCCTGGCACTTAGCATATGTGTGATTTGGACTCAGTATTTAACTGCTTTGTCCTCAGTTTCTATATCCGTAAAATGAAAATAATAAAAAGTATTTAACTGCTTTGTCCTCAGTTTCTATATCCGTAAAATGAAAATAATAAAAATATTTACCTAAGTTTGTGAGCTGGCATTTGTGACAATGCCTTAGCACAGCGGCAGGAAAAATTATGCCTGTGGGATAAGACCTTTCTGACTATTTTTGTAAAGGTACATGACATAAGAATGTTTTTTTTTTACATGGCTAAAAAAATTAAAAGAAGCATAATTTTGTGGCACAGGGGAATTATACGAAATTTAAATTTCAGCATCTACAAATAAGAATTTTATAATACTATAGCTACACCCAATCACTTATATGTTGCCCATAGCTGCTTTTGCCCTACAAGAGTTGTATAGCTGTGATAGAGACTGTATAGCTAACAGTAGCTGAAATATCTGCCATGTGGTCCTTTTAAGCTGAGTCCTAAAGGATGGGTAAAAGTTTATAAGCCAAGAGGAGGGTGACAGAAATATCAGATATGCAACACAGATACAAGACAGCATAGAGTACAAGGAAATGAAAGTAATCATAGTTGCCTGACAAGACATCAGCACTGAATAAATTTAAATGTCCAAATTCTCCCTGGGTGTATCATGGCTGCTGAGGACCTCTTGAGAAAAATCAGATATCCACCATGGATATTAAGAGCTACAATCTCCAAAGGAAACATCCACACTAACTCCTGTCTACTTCTCCTACCCCAAATGTTATGGTCCAGCTGAAATAAACTTCTCTTAGTTTCTAGAATATATTGTGCTCCCTTTCTGGGGATTTATTTTTTCAATCCTTCCTAAATTGGCTAAAGATAATTGTTTTTCAACCCTACTATGACTAGAATTTCCTAGAGAACTTTTAAAACATAAGAATGCCTAGGTACTACATAAGAACTTATAACTAGAATGACTAGGTGAAGCAGGAGGCAGGGAGGGCAGGCATTAATGTTTTAAAAGTTTCCCAGATTAATCTAATGGGTAGCCAGGATTAAAGCCAGGTGGACTGAGACCTAATCAACCTTTTGATCTCCACCTAATCACTACTTCCTTCAGGAAATCATTACTTATCTCTCCCAGGCTTGGTTATATGACCCACTCACATGATCTCAAGTACCCTATACTCCCCTTGGATAACTCCACACTCTATTTTGTTTGCTTGCTTAATTATCTCATTTTCACTCAGGCACAGGGTATGTCTAAACTCCCTGTTACAAACTCATACCACCTAATATCCCTCTCTCTCTCTGCTAAACTTATAATTTATTGTTTGATGTCTGCCTCCCCTAATAGATTGTAAACCCTCTGACAGCAAACATCAGCACTATAGATGTTCACTATAGTATTCATAAATAACATAGCAGCTGACACATAGTAAGTAATCAATAAAAGTACATTTAATGAATGAATGAATAAATGAATGACTGAGCAGCTACATCCTGCCTTAGAGCTAAAGTTTCTTTCTCACCAGTCTGAGAAGGAATATGAAGAGGGTTGGAAATGGCCTTTACAAACAGCACCTTGAAGTGCTTTCCAAATCAGATTGTTTCCATTTGATTCAAGTGTGGCAAGAACACAGTTCTCAAGTGGCCTTTGTAAAGTAGGTGCTTTCCCGCTTCTAGGGAGTCACTTACCTTACCTTGTACCTCACATCACAGGCCACATATGAGACATTATAGGATAAATAAAAATAAAACAAAACACAGAAAGAGTTATAAACCATCTCCCATCCAGTCATGGAATGCTTTGCTGCTTTAGATAAATATCAAAACACCAGCAGTGCTACTGTGTTTATGTGGTGGTGGAATGCAGGGTCGACAAAAGAAAAAGTCAGAGTCAAGTGACTATTATTATAATTTAACTATTACCAATACACTTCTCTACATCAAAATCACAAGAGCTCTTAATAAAGAGTCTAAAAGGTAGGATATGACAGGTGAATAGGCAACAGTTAATAACTTAGCTTCTAAGGCAGGAACTGCCCAACTTCTAATCCAAGTTTTTCCAACATCTAGTTCAATGTCTGGTCCAAGCATTTATTATCCCTGTGATTTTGGGTAACATACTTATGCCTCTAAGACTTAATTTCTCCAATTTAGCCTCATTTTGAGAATTAAAAAGGATAAAGTATTTTAATCTCTGATGATAAGGTCTAACACATAGTAAGTCCTAAATAAAAATAGTATCTGAGTAAGAGCCAAGATGGCAGAACAGCATGGAAGATTTTTGTGTCTCGCATCCATGAAATACAGCCAGACCAACACTAAACCATCCTATACACCTAGAACACTGATTGGAGGATTAACACAACAATCTGCACAACCTGAACCACAGAATTCAGCAGGTACGTGGCATGGAGAGGTGAACTTGGGGCAAGAGAAGCCTGCAGAGGGCAGGGAGCCACTTTTGTAGGTGGAGAGAGGACGGAGACTGGCGGGGGGAGGAATAGAATACGAGAAAAGCACCCCTTCCCAAAAGCAGCTGGAGAGAAAGTAGAAAATTGGAAACAGCCGCAGGGACTAAACTACAAAGGGAGAAAGGAGAAAGAAGAGGGTTTAAATTCCATTAAGATAGTAAACAAGGGGAGTGGAAACTCTGCAACTCCACAGCTCGATACCTGGTGGTGCTCTGGTGGGAAGGGCGAATCCCCAGGAACAGAGTGGGGTCCAGGAGGTTCTTGGGCCACATGGGGAAAAGAGGTTCCACTGTTGGAAGGACTTTTGGTAGAGACTGTTGAAGCCACCTGGTCCCAGCAGACCCCAGAAAATGGCCACATTCGCTGGTGCTGGAAACAAGGTCATTAAGGGTGAAGCCTGGTGCCAGATGTGTGTTGTGATTTTCCATAATCCCTGAAAAGCTGCTGCTACACTATCTGGCGAACTTTTTCTGGGGCAGGCTGGCACCTGGCCACAGTCTCGGGGCACTGGCAGCAGCAGGGTCCCACAAGCGTTCCTGGGTGCAGCTGACATTCGGCCATTGCTTGGTGAGACCCTCCCACAGAGGGGCGGAGCGGGTCAAAGCCGCAGTCCTTCAGAATTAAGGGGCCAGGGAAAACAGCCGCATCTGAGACAAAACTAGAGAGAGAGGTACTGCCTGGGGCTTTGTCACAGACAGTGAAGAAGAGGGGAGTGGATGAAAGCTGAAGACAGAGGACCGGTGCATGATTGCTATCCGGGAGAACAGACTGGGTAGCTGCCTGGCACCATTTTCACCACTTCCGCGCATGTGCATATGCACCTATGAGCCCCACAACAATCCACCGCAGTAGGCTAGCAGCGCCATCTAGTGGAGAATGGAGCCGTTACACTGAGCCCCACTCAACTGGGCCAACCTTGCTCTTCAAGAACACAAGTCTCACCACCTACTGAGTTTATGGACTATAAAGAGCTACACAGTCAGCCTTCTAGGGGAAAATGAAGTAATTTCAGTCCTATTTCAATCTGTTAGCAGGTACATCTATTCAATTTTTCTTTTTTTTTTCACTTTTACACTACTTTTCTTTTTCTTCAATACAGAAAGAGAAAAAATTCATTTTTATATTCAATTTCTATTAAAAACTTTTTCTTTATTTTTTCTTAATTTTTTGTGCTTTTATGTAATTTTTTCAAATTCTATTTTACTTCTATCACTTTATCGTAGTCTACTACAGTGTATTCACTCTTTCAAATTTTCAAACGATTTCCATTTTTTCTCTTTTTTCTCTTTTTCTTTTCTATTCTTTTTCTTGAATATAGAACAAGAAAATATTCATTTTTATTTTTAATTTATATTAAAAATATTTTCCTTTAATTTTTTCTACTATATTCTTTACTTTTGTATAAATTTTTTCAAATTCTATTTTACTTCAATCATCTCATTTTAATCCCCTTCAGTGTATTCATTTTTTGAATTCTCAACCGATTTCCTTTTTTTTTCTTTCCCCCCTTTTTTTTTCTCTAATATGTCAAACCACTGTCAACACCCAGACAAAAACACACCTAGGATCTAGCATCATTTATTACATTTGTGTGTGTGTGTGTTGAATTTTTTAATTTTATTATTTTTTTAATTTTAATTTTTTAATTTTAATTTTTTCTACTTCATTAATTCCTTTTCTCCTTTCAAAATGATGAAACGAAGGAATTCACCCCAAAAGAAAGAGCACGAAGAAATAACAGCCAGGGATTTAACCACCACAGATACAAGCAAGATGTCTGAACCAGAATTTAGAATCATGATAGTAAGAATACTAGCTGGAGTCAAAAATAGATTAGAATCCCTTTCTGCAGAGATACAAGAAGTAAAAAATAGCCAGAATGAAATTAAAAATGCTATAACTGAACTGCAATCACGGATGGATGCAGCGGCAGCAAGGATGGATGAGGCAGAACAGAGAATCAGTGATATAGAGGACAAACTTATAGAGAATAATGAAGCAGAAAACAAGAGGGAGATGAAGGTAAAAGAGCACGAATTAAGAATTAGAGAAATCAGTGACTCATTAAAAAGGAACAACATCAAAATCATAGGGATCCTAGAAGAGAAAGAGAGAAAAACAGGGGTAGAAGGGTTATGTGAGCAAATCATGACAGAAAAGTTTCCAAACCTGGGGAAAGACACAGACATCAAAATCCAGGAAGAACAGAGGACCCCCATTAGATTCAACAAAAACTGACCATCAACAAGGCATATCATAGTCCAATTCATAAAATACTCAGGCAAGGAGAGAATCATGAAAGCAACAAGGGAAAAAAGTCCCTAACATACAAGGTAAGACAGATCAGGTTTGCAGCAGACTTATCCACAGAAACTTGGCAGGCCAGAGGAGTGGCAGGATATATTCCATGTGCTGAATCATAAAAATATGCAACCAAGAATTCTTTATACAGCAAGGCTGTCATTCAAAATAGAAGGAGAGATAAAAAGTTTCCCAGACAAACAAAAATTAAAGGAGTTTGTGACCACTAAACCAGCCCTACAAGAAATGTTAAGGGGGACTCTCTGAATATTCACATATATAGATGGAGAACCATCTATCATGCTAATGGTCAACAAAAGAAAGCTGGAGTAGCCATACTTATATCAGACAATCTAGACTTTAAAATAAAGACTGTATCAAGAGATGCAGAAGGGCACTATATCATAATCAAGGGGTCTATCCACCAAGAAGACCTAACAATTGTAAATATTTATGGGCCAAATGTGGAGGCACCCAAATATATAAAACAATTAATCACAAACATAAAGAAACTCATTGACAGTAATACCATAATAGCAGGAGACTTCAACACCCCACTCACAGCAAGGGACAGATCACCTAATCAAAAAATCAACAAGCAAATAATGGCTTTGAATGACACACTGGACCAGATGGACTTAACAGATATATTCAGAACATTTCATCCTAAAGCAGCAGAATATACATTCTTCTCCAGTGCACATGGAATGTTCTCCAAAATAGACCATATACTGGGACACAAATCAGCCCTCAACAAGTACAAGAAGATCGAGATAATACCATGCATATTTTCAGACCACAATGCTATGAAACTCAAAATCAACCACAAGAAAAAATTTGGAAAGGTAACAAATACTTGGAGACTGAAGAACATCCTACTAAAGAATGAATGGGTTAACCAATCAGTTAAAGAGGAATTTAAAAGGTATATGGAAGTCAATGAAAATGATAACACCACAACCCAAAACCTCTGGG
The DNA here is from genome assembly GCF_023721935.1 of Panthera uncia. NCBI lineage: Eukaryota > Metazoa > Chordata > Mammalia > Carnivora > Felidae > Panthera > Panthera uncia. The sequence continues at coordinate 18,250,003 of NW_026057585.1, read as the reverse complement.
ATGCAGCAAATGCGGTCATAAGAGGAAAATATATAGCAATCCAGGCCTTCCTAAAGAAGGAAGAAAGATCTTGGATACACAACCTAACCTTATGCCTTAAGGAGCTGGAGAAAGAACAGCAAATAAAATCTAAAACCAGCAGAAGACAGGAAATAATAAAGATTAGAGCAGAAATTAATGCTATCAAAACCAAACCAAAACAAAACAAAACAAAACAAAACAAAACAAAAAAACAGTAGAACAGTAGAACAGGTTAATGAAACCAGAAGCTGGTTCTTTGAAAGAAGTAACAAAATTGATAAACCACTAGTCAGTTTGATCAAAAAGAAAAAGGAAAGGATCCAAATAAATAAAATCAAGAATGAGAGAGGAGAGATAACAATGAACACGGCAGAAATACAAACAATAATAAGAGACTATTATGAGCAATTATATATATGCCAATAAAATGGGCCATGTGGAAGAAATGGACAAATTCCTAGAAACATATACACTACCAAAACTGAAACAAGAAGAAATGGAAAATTTGAACAGACCCATAACCAGTAAGGAAATTGAATTAGTAATCAAAAATCTGCCAAAACACAAGAGTCCAAGGCCAGATGGCTTTCCAGGGGAATTCTACCAAACAATTAAGGATGAGTTAACACCTATTCTCTTGAAGCTGTTCCAAAAAATAGAAATGGAAGGAAAACTTCCAAACTCTTTCTGTGATGCCAGCATTACCTTGAATCCAAAACCAGACAGAGACCCCACTGAAAAGGAGAACTATAGACCAATTACCCTGATGAACATGGATGCAAAAGTCCTCAACAAGATATTAGCCAACCAACTCCAACAATACATTTAAAAAATCATTCACCACAACCAAGTGGGATTTATACCTGGGATGCAGGGCTGGTTCAATATCTGCAAAACAATTAACATGATTCATCACATCAATAAAAGAAAGGACAAGAACCATATGATCCTCTCAATAGATGCAGAGAAAGCATTTGACAAAATACAACATCCTTTCTTGATAAAAACCCTCAAGAAAGTAGGGATAGAAGGAGCATACCTCAAGATCATGAGCCATATATGAAGGACCCAACACGAATATCATCCTCAAAGGGGAAAAACTGACAGCTTTCCCCCTAAGGTCAGGAACAAGGCAGGGATGCCCACTCTCCCACTGTTATTCAACTTAGTATTGGAAGTCTTAGCCTCTGCAATCAGACAACACAAAGAAATAAAAGGCATCCAAATCAGCCAGGAGGAGGTCAAACTTTCACTCTTCGCAAATGACATGATACTCTATATGGAAAACCCAAAAGATTCCACAAAAAACTGCTAGAATTGAAATCATGAATTCAGCAATGTTGCAGGATATAAAATCAATGCACAGAAATCGGTTGCATTCCTATACACCAACAATGAAGTGACAGAAAGGGAAAGCAAGTAATTGATCCCATTCACAGTTGCACAAAATAACCATGAAATACCTAGGAATAAATCTAACCAAAGAGGTGGAAAATCTATATGCTGAAAACTATAGACAGCTTATGAAAGAAATTGAAGACACCAAAAAATGGAAAAAGATTCCATGCTCCTGGATAGGGAGAACAAATATTGTTAAAATGTTGATACTACCCAAAGCAATCTACATATTCAATGCAATCTCTATCAAAATAACACCATCATTCTTCACTGGGCTAGAACACATAATCCTAAAAATGTGTGGAACCAGAAAAGATCCCGAATAGCCAAAGCAATCTTGAAAAAGAAAACCAAAGCAGGAGGCATCACAATCCCAGACTTCAAGCTGTACTAGAAAGCTGTAATCAAAACAGTATGGTACTGGCACATGAACATTCAGATCAATGGAACAGAGTAGAGAACCCAGAAATTGACCCACAAAAGTATGGGCAGCTAATTTCTGACAAAGCAGGAAAGAATATCCAATGGAATAAAGACAGTCTCTTCAGCAAGTGGTGCTGGGAAAACTGGACAGAGACATGCAGAAGAATGAACCTGGACAACTTTCTTGAACCTTGCACAAAAACTAAAAATGGATGAAAGACCTAAATGTAAGACAGGAAGCCATCAAAATCCTTGAGGAGAAAGCAGGCAAAAACCTGTTTGATCTTGGCCACAGAAACTTCTTACTCAACATATCTCCGGGGGCAAGGGAAACAAAAGCAAAAATGAACTATTGGGACCTCATCAAAATAAAAAGCTTCTGCACAGCGAAGGAAACAATCAGCAAAACTAAAAGGCAACCCACAGAATGGGAGAAGATATTTGCAAATGACATATCAGATAAAGGGTTAGTATCCAAAATCTATAAAAAACCTATCAAACTCAACATCCAAAAAACAAAAAATCCAGTGAAGAAATGGGCAAAAGACATGAATAGACACTTCTCCAAAGAAGACATCCAGATGGCCAACTGACACATGAAATAATGCTCAACATCACTCATCATCAGGCAAATGCAAATCAAAACCACAATGAGATACCACCTTATACCTGTCAGAATGACTAACATTAACAACTAAGGCAACAACAGATGTTGGAAAGGATGCAGAGAAAGAGGATCTCTTTTGCATTGCTGGTGGGAATGCAAGCTGGTGCAGCCACTCTGGAAAAGAGTATGAAGCTTCCTCAAAAAACTAAAAATAGAACTACCCTACGACCCAACAATTGCACTAGTAGGTATTTATCCAAGGGATACAGGTATGCTGTTTCGAAGGGACACATGCACCCCCCTGTTTATAGCAGCACTATCAACAGTAGCCAAAGTATGGAAAGAGCCCAAATGTCCATCGAATGGATGAATGGATAAAGAAGATGTGGTATATATACAGAATGGAATATTATTCAACCATAAAAGAATGAAATCTTGCCTTTTGCAATGATGTGGATAGAGCTAGAAAGTATTATGCCAAGCAAAATAAATCAGTCAGAGAAAGACAAATACCGTACGATTTCACTCATATGTGGAATTTAAGACACAAAACAAATGAGCAAAAAGGGGTGGGAAAGAGAGGCAAACCAAGAAACAGACTCTTAACTCTTGAGAACAAACTGATGGTTACCAGAGGGAAGATGGTGGGGGTGGGGGAGAGGGATGGGGTAAATGGGTGATGGTTATTGAGGGCACGTGCTGTGATGAGTACCAGGTGTTGTATATAAGCCATGAATCACTAAATTCTATACCTGAAACTAATATTACACTGTATGTT
>NW_026057585.1:18210258-18246676 GCF_023721935.1 Panthera uncia | reverse complement strand
TGGAGTATTACTCAGCAATCAGAAAGAATGAAATCTTGCCATTTGCAACTCCAAGGATGGAACTGGAGGGTATTATGTTAAGTGAAATTAGTCAGAGAAAGATAAAAATCATATTACTTCAATCATGTGAGGAGTTTAAGAGACAAAACAGATGAACATAAGGAAAGGGAAACAAAAATAATATAAAAACAGGGAGGGGGAAAAAACAGAAGAAACTCATAAATATGGAGAACAAACTGAGGGTTGCTGGAGGAGCTGTGGGAGGGTGGATGGGCTAAATGGGTAAGGGGCACTAAGGAATCTACTCCTGAAATCATTGTTGCACCATATAGTAACTAATTTGGATGTAAATTTAAAAATAAATAAATAAATAAATAAATAAATAAATAAACTAGTAAAAAATTTTTAAAAAGTATTTAAAAATATAAAATAAATAAATAATAAAAATAAAAAATAATATCTAAAAGCACTATGTCCTTAAATTTTCAACTTTTTGCAACATCTTTTATAGTTCATGTGAGCACCACCCATGTTTCCCCAGAGTTAGAATTCTCTTGATTCCTGCTATCCATTTCTCCTGACCACTTTGGGAAATCTACTTACAAAAGAATAGAAGACTGAACAGGTTTCCAACTCTAAAGGTCCATCAGATATCATCCAGGAAGTTCCCTGACAGCTTATGCAATCAAATGAGTTTGAATCTGTATTTTCATGTTCACATTTCCATTATTACTCTATAGCATAAACAGACATTAATACACTATCATTGGCATTTTCCCCTTTCAATAATTTCTTTTTGTATTGCAGAACTGTAAGTTAAATACAGCAACTGTGATGTGAGTTATTTAGTAAAAGTTTTGTTAACTAAAATTTAAATTAAAAAAATAAATAAAATAATTACACAGGTTTAAAAAAGTTTCAAAAACTAATATTTTAATGTCTGTCTTCTGATACTATTTCTACATTTATATCAACACATATATGCTACATACCAACCTTGTATTGCAAACAAACATGAAGTATTAGAAAATAAAACATATTGACCTAAATTTTCCCATATTAAAAAACATAGGTTTGGAAGTTCATCTTTAAGTGACTATGTGGCACAAATAATGTCAACAGAAATTACATAAATTTCCTATGTCCCAACATAGGTCTTTGTACCTGAAATGATCAGATTTTTTTTCTGTATTCTATAATATAACATTTGTACTATAAAATGGGATAAGTAACTGTTTGAATACATTAATAAATTGTAAGCTTCTAAGATTTTGGTTGTAGAGCTTACACTTAAATATGCCTGGGTATGGGAAGTGTTTAGAGTTCCTTTTATCCCCAAGAGATTCTATAATAAACTTAAATGTTTTGTCATTTTAAACCTATATTTAGAGAGAGTATATATCCCTACAGAAAAAAAAATGAATAAAATTAATATAAGTATCTCAAGGCTCAAGTTTTTATTGGGCTTCTTGGAAAAACTGTATCATTGCTATTCAAACAAAGAATAACATTAAATTGATAATGACATGAACAAAGACACATATAAAAGAGTAGCCTGTAGTTTTAGGAATTTTGAAGTTAATTTCATCAAAACCAGGCACCTAAAAAGACTAATGGTAATACCATTTCAGAAAACAGAAACCCAACAATCAAATGTAAATGTACTTCCTTACAATCTCACGAAAATAACAGCTTAAAAAATCAGTTACACAGTGAAATTCGAAATTGGATAGGCCAGGGTAAAAGAAATACATAGTGAAATATTCTGAAGAAGAAGTAATGGAAAAAGTGTGACTCCCACCACAATCCATTGTACCCACATCCCACTATGGACTGTTCATTCTAATTCTGACCTACTCGGTGGTTGAAAGAAATGCATAAATCGCAGGATCCTAGCCTCGATTTAGCACTGATTCGAAATAACAAATAAATTTGCTTTGAATAACAGAATGTATGTGCATTTCCTTAACAACATTTAATATATTTATATGTAGTGTCTTTTAGGTCTTCACCTGCAAATATCACCCATCTACTTTCTAAGTAACCACAAGTCCCACATTATTGCTCTGTTAAACCAGGGAAACAAAATACAAACTCCCATTACCATTTGATGCAATTATAGTCTCTTAAAACAACTGGATCAATGTGCATGGTGTCCATCAAATAAGTAAAATGATTTACCAAGCGGATTTTTTTTATTTTAATTTTTTCTTTTATTTGAGAGAGATAGTGTGTGCATGAGCAGGGGAGAGGAGTGGAGAGGGAGAGAGAGAGAGAGAGAGAGACAAAGAGAGAGAGAGAGACAAAGAGAGAGGGAGAGAGAGAGAGAATCCTAAGCAGCCACCACGCTCAGCACAGAACCCAACAACAAGCTTGATCCCATGATCCTGGGATCATGACCTAAGCAGAAATCAAGAGTCAGCCACTCAACTGACTGAGCCACCCAGGAGCCCCTACCAAGTGGAATTGAAGTGTCACATTGACTATGTCTAAAAATATGTAAAATAAAATTAAAAACTATGGAAATTATTTGGATAAGAATGGCTTAGATGCTACCCAAATACTTTAAGACAACATTTGTACTCCTTATACTCCAAAAATAACTAATTCTACATTTTGTATAGGGTCTTAAAATAAAATCTCTACCTTTAATTTAAATAAGTCATTACTTTTTATAAATGACAAATAGACTCATATGAGAAAAATAAATCGGTAAATGAAGGTTGAGGAGGCATGGATGTTAATATCAAGTAAGAAAGGTAGAAAGGCCTCAATTAGATGATGTCTGAGCAAAGTCTAGCAAGGCCGAAGAGGCTCCTCTGTCCTGATATTTTGACAGAAGAGCATTCTAAGCAAAAGGAATAACAAGTACAAAGAACCTGATGTAGGAGTTGCCCCAAATGGGAGGAGTTGGAGGAAATGCAAGGAGACAATTATGTCTTCAGCAGAGAAAATAAAAGCAGTCAGTGAAGTAAGGGTGAAGCAGGTTGGAGGCAGGTTGTATCGGTCCTGGGGATGTTCACGGAGTTTAGATTTTATTCCAAGTTAAGATGGAAACCTACTGGAAGTTAAGGGGAAGAGAGGAATAACCTGAATGAGTTCATTTTCCAGACCACTGTGGCTGTTGTGTTGAGAACCGACTACAGAGGGCACTACAGTGGAACAGACTGTGTAGAGAGCAGACAGGAAGCAACTTGCCACTCTCGAGGTGTAAAATTTTGTCAATTTTGCTGTTTTGGACTGAGAGATGAAGTACTGGGTCAGATGCTGGATATACTCTGAAAACATAGCAGACAGGGTTGCTGATGGGTTGGATACTGGAGTAGGAGAGAACAAGAGTCAAAGCTACTCAAGCATTTTAGTTTGAACATCATGACTGATTGTTTTGCCATTAGCTGACGTGGGAAAGATGGTGAGAGGAATGGGTTTCAGGAGTTCTGCAATTCAGTTTGGGGCATGCTAATTTTGAGATGACTTAATACATTCCACTGGAAATGGCTAAATAGGCAGTTGGGTATATGAGTCTAGAATTTAGGGAAAATATCTGGGGTAGAAATAAAACTTTGGGGGTGACAGCCTATTAACTTTATTTAAACTGTAATTAATTAATGACACATTTTATTTTTTTTAAATTTTTTTAACGTTTATTTATTTTTGAGACAGAGAGAGGACAGAGTATGAACGGGGGAGGGTCAGAGAGAGGGAGACACAGAATCGGAAGCAGGCTCCAGGCTCTGAGCTGAAATGACACTTATTTTAAAACTCTATTTGATATAACTTTCTGTGAAAGAAATCATTATGACTTAAAAAATGCTTATAATAGGGGCACTTGGGTGGCTCAGTTGGTTAAGCATCGAACTTCAGCTCAGGTCATGATCTTGCAGTCCATGAGTTTGAGCCCCATGTCGGGCTCTGTGCTAACAGTTCAGAGCCTGGAGCCTGCTTCAGATTCTGTGTCCCCCTCTCTCTTTGCTCCTCCCCCACTCATGGTCTAACTCTCTCTGTCTCTCAAAAGTAAATAAACATTAAAAATTGTTTTAAATGCTTATATTAAATATCTTATCCTCTCAATCTAAATAGAGATCTTGGTCCAATATATGAATCCTCAAAGACAACAACACCAACAACAACAAAAAACTACTTATAATTTATGTCCTAAAACATGCTATAATTTGGATAATAACAAGAATGATCACATTTAAGGTTTAAAAATGTCAGGCTCATCTTTGTCTTTTAACAAATTTTCTAAATATGTACACACATTTTGTTTAATGTATCCCCTTATAAAATAGGAAGATAATTCATCCATATATCTTTCAAGTTCATAATGGCCATAACTCTGTATCAAGTGTGACTGTACTAATTATCTTGGAGAACTTCAGGTGACTTTACAGTGAGCTGGCTATTCCAGAAATAGCATCAAGGCCCCAGTTCTCAGGTTGTCAGAAGACCCAATGGTTGCAGCCAAGTGGAACCAGCTAATATTGATAAATATCAAAGTATATACTGGTTTTGCCAACTTAGCCACCTCCTTGTATTTTTTTAATTAGTCACATGATTCTGTGCTATGCAGAAAAATCTATCCATACGGTCTTCTGTTATGTGGCCCTAGTCCATTGTCCTAACCACAGCACTCTCCTGATAACACACACGTCCCATGAGAATAGACACTGGCATGCTATCCTTGTAGTCAGGGCACTTAACACTGATTGCACATAGAAGTGAGTCATTTAATTTTCACGGTTATTGAACACCTTAACCCTGAACTTTCTTGTATCATAAAAAGCTTCTATGAAAATTGAAACCAGAAATAATATCACAACTCTGAGGACGGCAAAGGAAAGAAGAAATGCCAGCTCAGAGGGTGATACTTAAAAAGTTTGGCATTTCTGATTTACAGTGGCCAAACAGATTAAAATGTTTATTATAAAACTAAAATAAAAGTTTCAATACAAGCATTTGACTTTAATGTTGAGAAAAGCAATATTTGCTAGTATTTAGTTTATTACATGCTATGGAGAGGAGGATTAGAAAAAAGCATTATCTATATTACAATCAGCTGATCTATCAAATCAGTTTTTGCAGAGTCATTATTGTTGGGTAATTGAATATTTATCAAATGATCTGTACATAGCAGATAAATAACCTTTTACTTGACTTCCAGTACCCTGTTATACAAGCCAGACACATTCCCATTTTTGTGTGTATTTAATTTCTTGTTACAGAAGATCCATAAGCCCTTGGATGTGCATCAAAATTATCTGTGGAGCTTTATAAAACACCTATGTTTGGAATCCATACAAAATAAATCAAAATCCACAGGGACGGGACTACAAGTGATTGTGATTATCAAGCCCTGTCTTCTTGACTTTAGTAAAATCCCTTGCTTGTGAGGTCATTAATTCATATGATAAACATTTATTGGCCATCTATTATGCTCCAGGTTTAATGCTACAAGCCAGAGTTTCTTACATAGATGAAAAAGATTCATTCCCTGTTTTCATTTTATCATCAAAAATATTCCGTGATTAGCATTCAACTTTGGAGTAAGTGTAATGGTGTAGCATGCTTTAGGATGCTTTGCAAGGCCAACTACCTCAGTCTGCATGGTGGAGGAGAGTTATTTCTTTAAGAGATAATTTCTAAATCCTAAGCAAAAAGCAATGGTAAGCAGTTTGGGAGAGTATGTAAGGTGGAAATCATAGCTTGCTTGGAGGCAAAACAGAGACTGACATTTTCAGGAAACCACAACAATATCAGCACTAATCTGTTCAATATACTTTTGTAGACACTGGCAATAATTAATATATATAACCTTATTATATCTATCTCAGGTTGTTAGTTAGGCTATTAAAGAGCAATTCATTAGAGCCTGACCAACACTTTTCACTTCATTCAACAAAGATTTATCAGATGCTAACTGTGACAGGCTCTGTTCTGTGTGCTTGGGACACACTAAATAAAATAGACAAAGACACCTATCCTAATGATTTTAGGACTATGGAATGGATAAGAACAGAATACAAAAAATATATAATATTCTTCCAAATTATCCAAAATCTATTGTATCCAAATAGATGTAACCACTATTAATCTTACTAGGCACTTGAAACTTTATATACTCCTTGCTTAAAGATGATACACATAATATAATAATTATAATACATGCATAATATGCAAATTACTTTCTAACCTGAAGAATGAGTGAACTAAAATAATCATGAAGCAATAAATATAGATAGGCTATTCTTTACAATAGTTACTAAGCAAAATCAGAAATTCCTAATAGCATACAAAACCGAGATAAAAGTTTCAAAATAAACATATGACAAGAATTTTCCCAATTATTACCTTAACAGATTGATACCACTCTTGGATTAAACTGTTTTGTTCACCAGCAAACAGTGAAATGATGATTTACATTGATGTCAAAGCAACAGTACCACTTCATATGGTGTTTCTATCAGAAAGGAAACTATAATTTTAGAGGTATTCTAGTGAATCAGTAACTTCAAATATGTAGAAGCAACCTTGGAGAGAATGTGGAAAAGTGTTCTTCAAATAAGGAAAGCTAGAGAGACATCCCAAGTCTTTGACTTACAGAGAAGTAAAGAAAGAGAAGATCTAATTACTGCTGACACGACATGAGGAAGTCACTTCACACCACTGTAATTTAACTAGATTTAACCTTGTTCCAGTCCAGTGGGCAATGTAAGAAAGATAATTAATAATCTAAATAGTGACAATATTACATACTGTGCATTCTGGCATCTTGGCAGACACTGGGGACAGAAATAAAACTAAATCATAGTCATTACCCCTCAGCAACTCCTTACAGAAGGCTAACATAAATGAGTAATTTTTAAAATAATGACCTTCTTTTGCAAATTATGTATCTTTTAGTTACATTCTTCCAGTCGATTACACTCCAAACAGCTTTTAGATAATCAGATCTGACACTTGTATAGTGAAGGTAATAAGCATACTACCATATACGTGTCTCCACGTATACTATCATATATGTGGAATAAGACCTGTTGTTCCTTGTGATGGATACTGATTGGAACAGGAAGCAATTTGTAAGTGTCCTTATTACTTAATGAAACCAAGCCAACCACAATCTGAACCTTGAATGCTAACAGACACAGCTGTCAACTTCTCCTTAAATAAGTCAAAGGAAGCAAAGTAACATTTGCTGGTTTCCAGCAACAGCCCTTTTTGTTCTCCACCATCATTAGGGCTTAGGTTTATTCTTGAAAGAGTGGTATGGCCTCCACCACTGAACTTTAATGCAGGCTGAAGAGCTACCTGAATTATAACATCACTTTATGCCAAATCCTCTTTATATTCCTCCTTGGTGGCAAATTATGCACACAATTGCCATGACGCTTACTGTCGTGCAGCTGCATGATTTTGTGCATTAATATTAGGCCCCTGGGCACTATAACCATAAGTCAGGGATGCTGTGTGCAAACATTAGAACACACCATGAAGTAAGCATAGACAAATGATCAAAAAAAAAAGCACAGGCTCTGGAGCAAGACTGTCTAGGTTCACATCCTGGGTCTATCACATAGGAGCTGTGTGACATCCAGCACGATAATTAACTTCTCTGTTTTTCAGTTCCTTCATGGATAAAATGGATATTTTAATATTAGCTTACTTCCAGGGCAATTATCAAAAAGAAATGAGATTCTATATGAAATGTGCTGACAACAGGACCTGGTATGTAATGAGCATGCATTTAGTGTTACGTGGAGATATCAAATCTGATCTAAATCTTGAAGTAGAAGACATTTGCTAGGTGGAGGAGAAAAGAACAGATATTCCAGGGAAGGAGAATAGCACATTCTAAGCCAGAGGAGAATAAAGGCAAGAGATTTAAGATGGCTGAAGTGCAGGGTAAATGGGGGCAGGTTTGTGGCAGGTGGGAAATGGCTATTCATGAGCCTGTACGTACAGAGGGGTCCCATCGTGAAGGGCGCTCTATATCATGCCAAACCATTTGGACAACACATTTATCTTCAAAACCAGAGAAATATTTTGAAGACTCATCAGCATTCAAAAAGAAGAGTGACAGCTCATAGGTTGTGCACCACTGTCAGACTCAAAGAGAGAGGTCAGAGAAAATACCACTTGAATACACACGGCTCTTCTTTCTCTTCAGAGCTAAGAGCACGAAGTGCAAAAGTGCTTTAGAGTTTCTTATTAGCTTTGTCAGGAATTGCAACCACTGCTCTTTCTGGCAGTCATCCTTTGGGAAGTTGTTTGTGAACAGCTGAGTGAGGAAGGAAAGCCAACCACCTCACACAGTGGAAGGTTCACGCCTGTAAGCCCGGATGCCAGTTTACCAGTCAGACAGAGGAAGGAAGCTTCCACTGACACTCTATGCGCTCAAGTTCTATGAATAGGGACCTTCATTTGCCTGTACAGTACAGGGCCATTCAAGAGCAATTAAATTTGTTTAAAATAAGAAAGAAATGCTTTTTAAGGAAAAAAAGAAGGTTTGAAGGGATTGTAAAAGTTGATTGTGCTAAAGCACTTTTACACAGGTTTGTTTTAGTTCTCAATTGTCAAGTCGTATTTAAGCTGGTCTCTTACTCTGAAATATGATAACCTTTCTTTTCTCTGAGTTCTTTCTCCTAAATTAATAGCACTGTCTCTAATTCCATGCGCAGCAAGCAAAGAGTTTATTTTACCAGATAACAGTAGGTCTGGTGATCAGCCAATGTCTAAAGAACCACTAGCCAAGTCAGTAGTAGGCCAAAGACTGCAACCGATAGATACTACTCGCTAAATCACTTTAAAATCAACTTTCATCTTTACCGGCTAGTATTATTCAGGTTGAGTTTGGAGACAACGGAAAATAGGGGGGGAAAGCCTATAAAAATAAAATCACATTAGGGTTTTGCAAGAAAAAGAAATACATATGTCAGACGCATTATAATAAAGAAGGCTAAAACTAAACTTTATGAAAAAAACTAAAACTTTATGTTCTGAATTAAACTGCAAGAGATGTTGGAAGAAGAAAGTCCAAATTTTGGAAAGTCATTATAGTATACCAAAAGCTACACTGAAATCTACATTTAAAGTGAGAGAATTTAGGGAACACTGCAACTTTTTTATACCATCTGTGTATACCTCTCTTTCTTCTTTGCTAAGGGACAAAACTTCAATGGTCTAAAACAAAGTTTGGTTTCCTCTCACCACTCCCAACTCAGGTCACATTTCCCCAGTATCAAATGAGGGAAGTGGAGGAGAAAAAGCAGAAATGCAGATCAGCTCTCAGCCCCCACTCTGCAGTTGCCTTGAATTCCTAATGATTACACCAACTGCCTCTATTTCTCCAAAGGTAGGAGGAAAAGAAAAGTATGTTTAGGATACAATAGAATTCTGGCTTTTGAATACCTAAGTATAATCATTAAAAATGATATAAAGTGATGGGGAGAGCTCAGTACTTATAAGAACCCTGTATTCATAAAAATTGTTAGAGTTGATCATGAATATAAATATTTAGCTTCCACAGTATCTTCTTCAGGACGCTAAGGACATGTACTGCTTTTTCCCTAAAGATAGGAAAACTCTTTATTTGATGGAAAAGCTAGCCCTACCATTATTGTTGCCAGCACAACAAATATTGTGGCAACCTTTTAAGAGTGTCTACTTCTCTGTAGATTAACTGTCCATTTATTCATGAGATATAAGTTGTTTACGTAGTCTCAGATGGTTTAACAATCCAAAAGGAAAATTAATTAGAATTTGCACTACTAAGTGCTCTCCTATTTTTCCCCAATGTTTGCCACTTGTTCAGAAAAAGATTATTATACAAGCAAGTCATAGCAAGTAATAATCAATTCATTATCTGATTTAGTAATAAAACCCTATATATATATTTATATATAATATATACATAATATATATATATAATATATATACATAATATATAATACAGCCAATCTATAAGAAACTTGAAAGACACAGAAATTTGACAGTATTTGCAATAAATATAGAGATATATTATTAAATATATTATTTGAAATGCCTGGTCCTCCATTAACAACTTTAGAGTGGATAAAAAACTCACATTCCTAATCCAGCAACGAACGTACACGAAAGATATTTTACAAACTATTATGCTTTCTACTCTGATACCAATAATCTTACAGAATCACGTAATCAGGTATATTAACAATACAAATTATCAAAAATTACCTTCCTCCAGACTTAAGAAACTGAGAAATTTTTAAATGTATTCTATAACTCAATTTCCTATCTGATTTTCTTCAATTTCTTTAATTGAATCCACCTTCTCACTAAATCTAAACTCCAATATGTTCGTTTAAGCAATATTTGGTCGTTCCATAAAGTCTCAGATCACGATTATTTTGAGATATTTTTGTCACTATTGCTGACCTTCACTCTACTTAGAAAAACACTGAATATTATAAAATGTTTTTTTTTATTTTTTATGAGAAAGAGCATTCAGCTAATAACTTTTCTATGATTTAGTTTCCTCATTAGTAAAGCAAGAAGGGAGTAAAGAGAAACAATCTCTACAGTAATGTCTATCTCTAGCATTCTCTTTTAAAAAATCTTATCTAAACACCTTTTCTTCCCTTGAAAAATTCATCTTTTTATGACACACTCTCAACCAAGCTTGATTTGAGTTCATTCATTATCAGTAAATACACAATGCTTCAATAAATTAAGCAGAGTGAAGAGAGTTTTTTCAGAAAAAAAGCAAATTTCTAGAAAAGAAAGGTGACTACTTAGTTTAGGGAGTTTTTTGTTTGTTATTGGGGGTTTCTTTTGGTCAGAAATCCTACCCAAAAATCTGAAAAGAGATTCATGTTTGCCTTGCTATATTTTAGGGATAACTTAACTTGAATAATATGCTCCTTCTATGTTACTCACCCTGAAGTGAACATAGAACCCAAAAAATTAATTAAATAAATTGTAAGCAGTCATACTACCTAGGTGTATATATTTCTCATTTGCACTTCACAATTGTCTTAACAAATATGAAAATACCTCTTACAGAGTAATTTTTATAAAGTAGAGACTCAGGTGTTTATTATGAAGTAAATTGTCACTTAAGAGATTAACAAACTTAATTTCAAAACTAATAGACAATTTTGTGATGGTGTCCATGTTTAATTGAATATATATGTGCCCCTTAATCTGTGTAAAACAAGCAGGAAGATGCTTCTCATAAGACACCTAATTTTCTTTATTGTTTCTCTATTATAGACTTTGTCAATTTTTATTTAAAAAACAAGAGGAAAGACAATATAAATAATCCTAGCAGGCACTGCATGTGTTGTCAGAAGTATATCTGATCTTTTAACTGATTTCTGATTAAGTAGCCACAGTGGCAAACTTGATCTCTTTACAAAGTTGGATTAGCACATACCCTGGAAGCCAGCACCATTTCACCTGCTGATCCTGGGCACTCAAAACACTCCAGGAAAGCTCACTACCAATTGTTAACTAGCTTTGAAAGTCCTTTATAAAATTAATCAACTTTTTGCAAGGCACAGTATTGGCTTAACCACCAAAGTTTGAATACCATTTTAATTAGTGAAAATGATTCAATTACATACTATTTTTCTCAGTATTCAATTATAGCTTAACCCTTTTTTAAATCCTTAAAACCATCACTCTTAACACAATCACAGCATAGTCACTATAAATTCCAGGTAAATCTCAGGTCCTATCTATGATAAACAATGGCCTAATTGATAAAAAAAATCCATAAATTTCTGAGATAAAACATTTATGTCAACCACAGGAAAATATATGAGACATAAAATTGAAGTTGATGCAAGTGAATATATTATAAAAATAACACTCTTATATTAAATCATAATAAATGCTAAAAATCTTTAATAAGCATGTGAAAGATGACCAAGTTACAGAGTTTGGATTTGCAAAGTAAAATAATATGATTCTGTATGAGATTATAAATTTTCTTTTAATCCATTCACTCCAAAAACTATTCTTTGTAAGGTAGATGCTTTAGGATCCTAACTATACTTTCTTTAGAGTCTAATTTATTGGCAACCCAGAAATTTTTAAGGCTTTAATGTTTTAAATCCAAGAAATGCAAATTTTAGATGAAAATAGGCTGTTTTAAATTACCTTTTGATTTAGCAACCAAATCGCACCATTTCATCTTAGTGACATCAATAAGTTATAGCATATAATACCTTTATTTAGAAACTGGAATGAAATAATATTCATTGTTACTTCAACTGCAAATCTGATGGCTAGTATAAGAACTGGACACTGGGTTTATATTTCCCTTGTGTGATGATTCAGACCAATGTTTTCTTTTTAAACATTAGGATACTATTACTTCCTTTATGAAGTTTATTAAGTGGCAAAATGCCTTCAAGAGTACATTTGTAAATATGTAGCTTCCCACTAGGTAGTAAGCACCTAGCAACTTGATGACACAAATACCAAATCTTACAGTATGACTATACACTCTTGTAACTTTTGAGACATTTCATCAGAAATGACAAATAAAAACAACACATGATCCTTAAACTTTGCTATTTCTCACATTACTTGGTCTTATAATAATAGTAAAGGTTCTTTTTCCACCATTTACTTGACATGGAACTGAAATGTTTATTTAAAAGTGTTTCACATCTGAAGCTAGATTGAAAAGAGCCAATTTATGCAACCCAAGTGTAGAAATTTGATCTTTCTAATATCCTTAGAGCTTTAAGGAAGGCCAAATGTGGAAAATAAGACAGAAATATCTTCAGTGAAATAATCCTTGAATGCCTACAATGGTGTCTCCTGAGTTTATATTTCATCTGTCTTCATTGAAGAAACTCTTGGTTTCTATATTTTTAAATTCAGAGCTGCCATTATGGTACATTTGTCCATATGTGTGTGTAACAAGTTGAAAAAGAAGGAGTATATCTGTTCTTTCTTAATCGAGTGTCCTTTTCCAGAATCACTGTAGTCAGAAGGATTTTAAGAGGCCTATGTGCTGAGGCAGATGCTAAATTCCAAATAAATTCCAAATAAATTCCAAATAAAACCAGCAGAGGGCAGAACAGCGAACAGAAATGACCAACCCAGCTGGTGACCAGGTACCAAAGGTAAAAAGCAAACTTTTGATGGATTCCACTCTCAAAGACTCTATTTATCCTAAAAAATGTTTAAATGAATGCATCAGAATAATTAGCATAACTCGTATCAAAATTTAAGCACAGTTCTAAGGAGGCTCTGGCTGTATTTACCAGTTAAAGTCAAGCAGAAGAATAATCAACCACAGCCTGCCACTCAGGAAGGTGAACACCACTAAGCTTGGGGAAGGAACACAGACCTGGTGTGCCAGAGTTCGGCCTCCGGGAGCGCTAATTCCCATTAAGGAGAGCTCAGATCTTGGCATCTACCAGGGCCAGACTCAGGTTTCTGCTAAAGCCTGCGCATTTGGGGTTGACAACTTCTTTCTCCCTCGGCCAATCCTCGCCACCCTTCTTCCTAACCCCCACTTCTCTGTGCACTCCTGACAAAGCTTGCTTTTCTACTCTAAGCTGTTCGGGCTCTGTTAACTCCAAAGGCGTTTGCCCGCCAGTCGTGTCTACAGCACCTAACGGACCGCTCCAGCCAGATGCCTTTGCGGGAAAGGGCGGGGGAAGGGGAGGGAGGAGGCGGAGGGGAGGAGTGAAGTCGCTCTCCCTCCTTGGGTACTGACAGGGCTGCAGTCTTCCGAGCAGGTCTGGTCATTGAATATTTGGTGGTGCCACGTAGGAACTTTTCCTTACCTCTCCCCTCCCACCCCATCCCAGTCCCCCTCCTCTTCCCTCCCAATCCCTGTTCCTCCTCTCCCACCCCATTTGCTTGGCGAGTTTCATCATTCTCCAAGAGAACTGCGAGTCCAACCTGCAAGAAGAAGTGGGGGGGGGGGGCGCGAGGTGGGGGTCAAAGTGGAGAGGAGTGGACTGAGATTCAGGGATAAGTGTTCCCCCCATCTTCAACCCGTTCTTTACAACCTGCCAATTTTTTTCCCACTTAAAATCTCTCCAAAACGCCACCCACACCCACACCCACACCCACACCCACCCACCCACCAACACACACACACGGTGTTCTCAGTCTTCTAGATTCATCACCTCTGCTTTCTCTTACATCCCTAAAAGTAAAAGAGCCTGTTTCTCACTTTGTTCCACACAAAGAACTTTATCAAGGTTCATTTTATACCCTTTCTCTATATTCCAGCTCACCCTTAAAGAGATACTTCCATTAGTTAGAATCTGAAGAAACCAGAAGATGTGTTCCAAGGGCAATCTAGGGACTAGTCCTCAAACAAAAGCTCTGCACAACTGCCCTTGTGTTCAAGGTAATATTTTTCCTCTTTTCAAAGACGCTGGAAAGTGGTGAAGGGCATTTCAGCAGGCTCTGTGCTGACAGATCTTTTTTCCTGCTACCTCTTCTCCCATTACTGTCCCGCCTACATCCATCTCTCTCTCCAGCCTTCACTTCAACCTGGTGGCAGCTACAATCTGGATTTTATTTAGGAGAATTGTTTTTTTGGGGGGGTAGGGCTTGGGAGGGTGGGGGGAGGAATGGCGGGGGAGGAAGGGTGAAGAGGGGGAGGGGCACAGAATGACAAAGACCGACGGCAATCTCCCACCTCCCCAAAACCACTTTTTTCTTACCTCCTCTGACCTCACTAGCCTGGAAGAGGAAAGTCAGTGCGAGGGTTGTTATGGTGAAATTCCAGAGCCACCGTTTCGTTTTCCACCTAGAGGACCACCGCTCCATCTCCGAGCCCCGCACTCAACCGTGAACTCAGCCCTCGAAATTGCGATTGCAGACCAACTTCGTCCCTTCCCAGGTATCGTCGGGGATGTTTGCTACACAGCCATTGAGGAGGGAGAGGGGGGAAAAGTCAAAGGGCTTTTTCTTTAAAATTCGATGGTTGGCCTCCTTCCTGTGTCTCGCCCCCTCCTCTCCCTCTCGGTTGGCCCCGCCGGCCGGGACCCTCCGATCCGTCCTCCGCGGGGCCCTGCCTTCAGACTGAAGGCAGATAAGGGGCTTCAACCGAAAATCTGAGAGGACTGCGTGCCCCTAAAGGCTTCATGCCGTCAGTGGGCCGGACGAGAGGCTCCGGGCAGCCCCCTCCTCCGCCCACTCCCCTCCCGCGCCCCCCTTACCCCGAGCGAAACTGACAAGCCGGTTGAGGGTCAGACCCAATCACACAACTCTCGGGCGGCCCCGAGCCCGCCCCCCTCTCCTCCAGCCCAAGAATCAGGACTCCTGGCAAGCCCAGCCCACCAACCACCCCCCATCTCCCGTCGCCTCTCCTCCCTCCTCTCCTACCCAAATCCCAGAGAAGAAATGGGAGGGAGTTACGCGGGACGCGTGCTTGGCTCCAGCACTTTGGGAATGAAAGGAATTGCAGGAGAGCCCCGGAGCCCACAGAGTTTTCAAGGAGCTTCTGTATTCAATAAAAACAGCTACTTGTCTACTTGCACCCGTCTGTTAGCCTCTCGTTCGTCGGCGGGGGAGGGGAGGAGCCCAGCGTCTGATTTGCCACACCGCTGGAGTTCTGGGCTGGCAGCCGTAACCTTATCCTTGTGCAAAAATCTGCTTCTTATAGCAGACGTGGAACCGGAGGATACATTGCTTTGCCCGCTCCGAAAAGTATTTTTATTTTTATTTTATTTTATTTTTTGTGTCTTTAAACTGAGAGTTAGAAGGGATGAAGGTGAGATGGAGGGACCCAGAAGGTCAAAACACTTGATCTTATAGGGAAGCTGTCCTTGGAGATCTGAAACTGACAAGTTTCTCTCTTAAATGTTTAAATTCTGCACTAGCTTCATTCAGTCTCGTCTCTTAAAGAGCTGAACTGTACCCTGAAACAGGAGGAGAAAGATGTATGGGAGCTGACATTGAGGGGGTGAGTAATTTCATTTTCCAGCTGATTCTGACATGATCCCGGATGAGGGGGCAAGGCGGAGGAGAAAAGACCAGGAAAGCATCTAACAAGAGATCTCCAAGCATTTAGGCCCACAGCGCCTGTAAAGGGCCTCAGAAGCTGACAACATGGTCACTCCACAGTGAAAATAGTAAGAGGCAGGTTTCTAAATTCCTTCCACTCACTCTTCCTCAAAGTAACCCACTTAAATCTGGAATATAGATTCCTTGGTCATTTTTTCCAAGTTTAAATTATTCCCTCCTGTTGGCTCCTTTTTGTTCCTTAATATTTCCTGAGATGTGCCTTTCAAAAATTGTCTGGAACAGAGCCCTACAAGGTAGCCAGCATACATTAGGCGCTCAGTAGAGATGGGCTGAGTGAATGGATACATTTTCCTGTTTGTTGACCAAGACTGGGAGCTTTGACCAAGACCTATGCTGAGTATTTAAGACATTTCAGTGCTTAAATTCTCAGTTAAGTTTATGAGGTGCATATGTCCACCGATCTCTAGGAGACTAGTTTTCTGTTAGTTATCAAAATATAGCTCTTGATCCATCATATTAATCAGACAATCCATTTATGTGGTTTAAAAGTTGGAAGGAAGGTCTTCAGAGACTAGTGGAGGCCCAAGATGGAATTAACAACATACATGAGGCATACAAAATGAGGCAACTAAAAAGTACCTTCAACATGACTGTCACCTTCTGTGACAAAGATTCATTCCCACATCAAGAAGTTAACCTCTTAGGTAACAGGTAAAAATAAAAACCTCACTTTATATTAGTAATGCTGTTGGCAGAATGTTTGGGATGACTTATATGAGCTGCAGAGAAATATCACCAACTAGCTTTTCAGAATCCAACCTCAAGTTATTAATACAATTTCATAAAATGATTGAATATCATATTGTGTTTAAATGTAGAAAGTACAATTACTAATTAAGAACCTTATGATGGAAATATAGGTCAATTTACCACCTTAATTATCCTTCATTTTCTGAAAATGAAAAATGTGTTTGCATTTTCAGTTTCCAAACTTTCTGAAACATGATTTTTCTGTTCAATACTTTGTATATTTATGAACTTATTTTATAGGCTTTCTCCTAGATGTGAAAGAGAAAAATTAATACAAAGTTTAGAAACACATATTTGTGGGGCTGCCAGAATCCTAAATAAACTCAATATCCAGAGATAGATAGTTACAGTGCTTGCAGCAACATGTATGAATGGTATTCCAAATTGTTTCTTAATAGCTCCCCTGATTTACTGAGAATTCCATGGGCTGATACTGTTCTAGAAGGTGAGAAATGATGCAGTCAGTCTAGTAAGCCCCACCTTCTGGTCACATCTCAGGCCTTCTCACTGGGGTGAAAGGGTCCTTTCAGGCAAAGTGTCTTGGGTAAATAGAGTTATTACTACTTTATGCTTTCTGTACTCTGTGGTCTAAATTCCTCTGGCCAAGGCCCAGCTAGGCATAACCTGGGTCTGAATTAATGCCTCTGGAAGGAAATACAGTATATTCATGGTAACGAGTAGGTAATTATGTCTAACTCCTCTAGTCTGTAGACAGCTGCCAGACCTAGAGCCTCCCAAGAGCCAGCTCATAGATTTACAGGAGATAAATTCAACAAAAGGAAGAACAACACTAAGCAACAAAGGGAACAGAAGGAAGCCGGGAGACACATATCTTACCACCTTCAACTTCTCAACAGATAACTTCCTGGGGCATCATTTCCTAGGTCACCTTTCAGCTGGTCCTTGCTGTTTATACGTAGATTCAGAATGTAACAGAATACGACAGTTTTCCTGACCTAGGTCTTTAATTTGGAGCACAATTAGCTATATGACATTTCTTATCTTGCCACATTAGAAAACAATGTTTGGAGATGTTTGTTCAGCTTTGTAGAATTTGTTCTGATTGTAAGCCTTCAACAACAAGATGGAAACAGTTTAGAGAAAAAAAATAGTCACTTCTTGGGGCAGTTGGTTGGCTCAGTCCATTAAGCATTTGACTCTCGGTTTCAGCTCAGGTCATCATGATCTCACAAAGTTGAAATCCTTGAGATCAAGCCCCGTGTCAGGCTCTGCTTACAGCATGGAGTCTGCTCAGGATTCTCTCTCCCCCTCTCTCTCTGTCCCTCCCACACTTGCATATGCACACACTCTCTCACTCTCTCTCAAAATACATAAATAAACTTTAAAAAAATTAGTCACTTCTTTTGTAGCAGTATTTTAGGTTGACTTGCCATGGTGGCTTCTCAGAGAAACTAGGATAATAATTTGAAAACTGAGAAGTCAGATTAGGGGAATTTAAAATTTCTAAACAATCTTCAGTGTTCATAGAGCTTTAGTAAACAATGTGACAAGTTCATAGATCTCCCTTAATATCTTCACAAATATCTAGGAATCCAGAAATACAGATTGAGAGCCAATGTTTTAATTATGGAGACCTCAGTAACCAAATTGGACTGAAGAAACCTTGTCCAGACCTGGATGCCGGTAATACAAATAGTCATAAAGTATTGGAGGTAGAGAGGACTCTATATAATAAGACCTAAATCATTACAGGTACAATTAGGGGAAAGAAGAAATAGATGAAATAGCAAGATTTCAGAAAATGTGCATCATCTTTTAAATCATTTGGCATTCATTCCTCTTTTCTCATACTTATGTTTTATTCTATTTTTGTTACATACAACACAGAAGTGGATGTATGTAATAAATATTATATATAAAATATGCATATATATGTGCCTAGTATATGTATATACATTTTCTCCAAACATTTTACTATAACTAAAACTATTGCATCGAATTTTACTTATTGAATGAGAAATTATTACGGGGGTGGGAAACTCTTGCACACATCAGAAATACTTAAAATGTTTAAAAGAAAATTGCTGTTGAATATAATCCCTCTCTTACTGTGCCTAATGGTTTGTCTTTCTTGCCCTTTTTTGAACTTAGGTCAATTATTTTAAGAAAGAAATGACTAAGCAGTTTGACATTTATTTTACAGTTTTTCTAATACATGAGTGGTTAAAAATTAGGCTCTGTTTAAAAATGGTGTTAGTCCCTCTTACCTCACAGATGAGCCATTGTACTGCAGAAAGTGGGGGTGGGGAGAGGACAGGAAAGTTTATTTCCATAGTCCATCCTAGCTCACAAGTACCCCATAGTGATGACTGGGTGTTTTTTGGCACCTTTCCTGTGAAACAACTTACAGAACTTCAGAGAAATCCAAATTTAGCCCAATTTCCATGATAAAACAGAATCTTCAGATGAAAAGTTTGGTCTGTTGGAGTGGTGAAGGAGCCAGCTCAGAAATGACAGACCCATCCTGTTTAAAATAACCTAAAGAAACAAAATGTAATGAGCCCACAACAAGCAAAGAATATGGACTCATACATTCATGTGGTTCTCTCTTAAAAATATCTTTTAGTTAGCTATACTCGTTATCATAGTTCTTTTTCATAATTGTCCAAAGTATAGAAAAGGAATGAGAAATGAATGATTCAGGATAAAAACTTGGATATTTTTTGGACCTTTGTCAAGATATTTTTACTCTCTGTATCTTTTTTCTTCTTTATAGAATAGATTTGGCATTTGCTAAGCTCCTGTGTGTCAGCAAAAATATAACATGACTTTTTACAAAGTGGTACAGGACAGCATCAACATCTCTATCAGTAGAAGGAGAAGATGGGGTTTAAACATTTTCATGAACCATGCATCATGGCCAAAGTAAGTATCACAACAA
The DNA here is from genome assembly GCF_023721935.1 of Panthera uncia. Taxonomy (NCBI): domain Eukaryota; kingdom Metazoa; phylum Chordata; class Mammalia; order Carnivora; family Felidae; genus Panthera; species Panthera uncia. Next base: position 18,226,977 of record NW_026057585.1, on the reverse strand, counting down.
TAATACATGCCGATGACGTTTCAATGTATATGGCATCCCAACTATCATTTGAATAGTAATCATCTTGATTCACACTAGCTGTTCCTAATAAAATAAGGTTGCTGAAGGTAAGAGTTTTAACTTCTTTAAAGGGATTATTTCCTGGGGCACCTAGGTGGCTCAGTAGGTTGAGCCTTCATCTCTAGATTTCGGCTCAGGTCATGATCTGTTCCTGAGATCGAGGTACACCTTGGGCTTCTCACTGACAGCATGGAGCCTGCTTGGGATTCTCTCTCTCTCCCTGTTCCTCAAAATAAATAAACATTTTTCTTAAAAAAGAGTTTATTTCCTCTTAAGAATTTACTCATACAAATAGTTTTTTTTTTAACAGTTATCATTTCATAGTATAAATAACAAAAGGAACAAAAATGACCAAATATATCATTGAGCTTTCTAAAATAAGTAGACTACTTTCTTCCACCTCTACCCTGTCTTCACAGAGTGATCTACCCACTGGCATTTGTCAGTATTTTTGACTTAAAATGATTATTGTTTCCAGACAGCCGTATGTAATCTGTTTTGTGCCTCCACCATTTGTACCAATTCATTTCATTTTGGAACCAAATGCATGTGCTTTGGAAAATGAAGACTCACATAAAACAGATTTCTGAATTATATACAATATTTCTCTTATTTTTATATGACAGTCTTATACATTCTCTTGATGCAACAGCAAATGCCAAATACAAGATTTAAGGCTGGTGAATATGGTTAAATATCAAAGTAGATCTGATTTTTAAAACATCTGTGATGAATAACTCCAACTTAATTTGTTTTGCAGATTCTTAGTGTTTAATAACCCTCCCAATATTACATTTTCTGCCAGTACTGGTATGGTCAAATTATTGCACATTCAGATGCTGGACAAACAATAGATCCTATTTCAAAAGTGTTCACAGTGTAATCTGTAAAGACGGGAAAATCACATATGGATTTAAATGGTTGCAAAAAAAGCAGTATTTTATATGAAGTTATGCTTTTAAGAGCAAAACATCTTTGTCACTATAATAACTTTTTTATTTAAAGTTCTTACTTCATTGTTGTTGGTCTTCATAAAATCTTCATGAGGTAGGAATGTGGCAATTTTAATAACTTCATTTTAAGGATGAGGCTAGGCATACTCAAAGTTCAAGCTAGGAACACAGAAACAGAATGTGTGAAAACATTTTATTTCAAACTTCTGCTCTCATTATTACTTCTTTCTTTATAAATAATGCATTTCTATAATACACATATTTTTGTATTTTGTAGCAGGCACATTATTTTTCTTATAGATTAACCATTAAAATGAATAAAATTCCCAGTACTACAAATCTTAAAACAATGAAAGTTAATGTTACTGACCTTATTTATAGCCTTAAAAAATCTATAAATCTAATTAAAGACATATCTTTGACTACATTTCTAAGAAATAAAAAACTGTTCTTAAAGATAAATGAAGATAAGTTCTGTTTATCCCAATGCCAAATTTCAAGTTTCACTTTCTTTTGGGATTTTAAAATCATTCTATAACTGTATATGCTTCTGTAGACAGGAAACATTACTGACGTTAACCTTAAGTCATTTTATACTTTCCAAGAAGAGAAAAGATAAAAGCATTCAATATGTTAAAAAGAAGAAATATCATAATTACATCAATATTCTGTAAATGCATGGAACATCTTGAAAGTTTTAAGTATTAGTTAAGAACTTCTAACCCAAAATTTTAAAAATTTCAGGTAGAAGATATTTCAAGCCTTAGATAAATATTTCCTTCTAGACTACACATTAACTTCTAGACTACACACATTCATTCTACGTTGTATCTTGAACATCTTGGTTTCCTCTTCTCATTGAACTCTGTATGCTTTTGTTGATGCTTACCTTAATTGTGTGCTTTAATTCTGTTTAAAACACAAAAGATCCTGTTTAAGTGATTTTGTCCATTATTTTAAAGCATTGGAACTTTAGATATGAGTCACTATTATTCCTGAGACCCAAGCTGGGTTGGACCCCCAGGAACATACTGGCAATACCATGGAGCTCTAACCAAACTGGAAGGAAGGGCAAACACCAGTGCCATTGATGAAACAAGATTTTTGAGGTGTGGACAATCAAAACAAAGTATGACATATTCCTTGAGGGACAGTTTACTGGAATATTTTACTAAATTAATGTTAAAACTTCACAAGATCCATTCTGCTGATATAGGTCCCATCAAGCTTAGATCTCTTCATTTCTACCATTTCATGATAATAAGGATCCTGTAGGGTTTGTGTCTAAGCTCCCATGAACTTTGATGTCAACAACCAACTAGCACTGCTTCCTGTAGTCACCATTGTATTCTCTTGTTGTTTCTACCCAATAATTCTGAAGCAGGACATTTAATTAAATTTTGAAAAATGGGTAAGAATGAAAGAAGGAAAATGTCAACAAATTCATATAAGCAATTTTAAATCATTGCTGACAAATAAATTTTTTAACTCATATGTAAACATACTTATATTGTAATGCAAATACAGACCAGCAAAAATAGTGCCATAAGTTATTCTCAAAAATATGTCATATATATGGATAATGATTTCATAAGTATTTGAATGGAATATTGGCCTAAATCCTAGAACTTTACATTAGGGTAAAGAAAGAAAAATCTGTTAATGAGTCAATTAATTAGGAAATCAGGCATCTTACTTTGGGAACAAACTGTCACTTAAGAGAAAGTGATTTTTTTTTTCAAAATCTACATTCTTTAGTACTGTTTTAAATGGATCTCTATTTGAGATTATCATTTACATAAAAATTATGTAGTGATCAGAAATGTTTTAAATACACACACACACACACACACACGCACACCTTGGTAGTTCAAATGAATCACTTAATGAAATGTAAACATTATCCAGAGATTTTGTGATTGATATTATAGTGTTCTGAACAAATATGCACTGGCTTATTTAGTCTCTGACTATAGACAAAGAAAGATACTACTTACTGTTTATTGAAAACCTGGCTCAGTCTTCACCACTCTTGTCTTTAGCAATATTCCTGGGGACTATTCACAAAGAATGCCTATCCGGCCTATTATTCTCATAGCCTGTGGACATCTTTGAGTCCATTTATATTCCAAATCTATTACTAAGATATTTTCCTGAATCTTGTAGTTCCAGAGAAATTTATTCCTCAGAATTTCAGGGCCTAGGACAGGGATAAAAGGTTGAGTATTTTTGCAAGAAAAGCAATCAGCATTTGAGAAAATTAAGTATCTTGACGGAGGATTCCAGGGTACTAGAAGAAAAGAGATGAGGAGAAAACATAATGGAAACAGGAAAAAATAGACATTTAGCAATCATTATAAGTGAGAAGTGTTGAAAAAAGGGAGAGTTGTCTCAGAAAATGTTTTAAGAAGGGGCGCCTGGGTGACTCAGCTGGTTAAGCATCCGACTTCGGCTCAGGTCATGATCTCATGGGGCTCGTGGGTTCAAGCCCCATGTGGGGCTCTGTGCTTACAGCTCAGAGCCTGGAACCTGCTTCATATGTATTCTATTTCCCTCTCTGTTCCTCCCCTGCTCATGCTCTCTCTCTCTCTCTCTCTCTCTCTCTCTCAAATTAAAAAAAAAAAATGGAAAAAAAAGAAAATGCCTTAAGAAGTGTTACTCCATGATGCATTTTCTTACACACTCCTTTCTCCTTATTTTTTTTTTAAGAAATTGGGTGACTTATAAACAAAATTTATTTCTCATTGTTCTGGTGCCTGGGAAGTGTAAGATCAAGGTGCCATCAGATTTAGTGTCCAATGAGGACCTACTTCCTGTTCATACATGACTGTCTTTTTGACTATAACTTTACATGACAGAGAGGCAAGGTAGCTCTCTGAAACCTCTAAGAGCACTAATCTCATTGATGAATGCGCCACCCTTGTGACCTAATTACCTCATTCACAAAGGCCCTACCTCCAAATACCTCCCATCACTTCAGGGATGAGATTTTAATCTATGAATTTAGAGAGGGGACACAACATTCAGTCTACAGCAAATGTCATTCATTGCATGTATCAGATAGGCAAGTGAACTAGTCATATTTTGGTTCTTAGGTAAAATATTCTGTAGGATATATATCAAGCAAACCAATTGAAATCTGTATTTACTGCTCTGAATGGTGACCCACACTAATGACAAGCTTAAGTTATTTCAATTGTATATTTTTTTATTTTTATTTTTTTTAAGTTTATGTATTTATTTTTGAGAGCAACAGAGACAGCATGAGTGGGGGAGGGGCAGAGAGAGAGTTAGACAGGGAGAATCCCAAGCAGGCTCTGCACTATCAGCACAGAGACCAAGGTAGGGGATCTCAAAACTGTGAGATCATAAAACTGTGAGATCATGAACTGAGCCAAAAGCAAGAGTCTGGCACTTAACTGACTGAATCACCCAGGTGCCCCAAATTATTTCAATTATAAAGCTGTGATATATTAACCCCTTCATAAGGGGAAGAAAAATTTACTTTGTGGCCTAACCTAACCAGAGGAAATTCCTATTTTCACACAACCAAATGAACTTTAATAATTAGGACACAATTATAGTCAGGTTGGATATGGAGGGATGGGCACAACTTCAATATCTAGTAGACATTAGACATGGCAGGTACCAGGGAATATTATGAGGACAAACCTGAAATAAAACGTTTTAAGGATTATATCACAAGAGGTGGGATCGGGTGACAAGTTTAAAATACAAGCTTAGGGATGCCTGGGTGGCTCAGCTGGTTGATGTGGGACTTAGGCTCAGGTCATGATCTCACTGTTCATGAGTTCAAACCTTGCATGGGGCTCACTGCTATCAGCATAGAGCCCACTTCAGATTCTCTGTCCTCCTCTCTCTCTCCGCCCCTTCCTGGCTTGTGTGTGCCTGTGTGCACACGCTCTCTCTCTCTCTCTCAAAAACAAATAAACATTAAAAAATAATAATAAAATAATAGACAATACAAGCTGAGTTCAAATAGTGTAGAGAATTGAATGCAAGTCTCTATTTCACTTTGCTTCTTAGGAGTGCAGACTATTCCCAACACTCAGCTGTCAGATAGGCAAACCCATATATGACCATTTAAGCAACTATCACAAAACCACAGAATTTGCCAGGGATTAAGCCAGAAATAGAACTCAAAAAATTGAGCTACAAAGTCCCACTCTTTAACCACTAGTACCACTCCCTTCCTACAGTACATTTAGTGTGAAATAGTTTTTTGGTTTCTTTTCATGCTGTAGTCAACTGAAGTAGGGTGGAAAAAATTAAAAACAGTCCATGCACTAAAAATGCATTTTTCCTTCCATTTAAGGACCTTGAATTTTTTTTAAGTAATTTAAGAAATTTTATGAAAATTAGAAACCCAAAATGTCGCTTTTTACTATTTTAGTAGTTTTCTTCTATTTTTTTTCATACTGGAGCCCTTAAACAAATAAGTGTAGACACTTTTCATCTGTGCATGAAATTAGACTATTTTTCATCTCTGAGAAATAGCATCTTTCAGCCTGCTTTCTTCAGCTCCTTTGGCCAGACAAACTTTGACAAGGAAAGATGATCAAAAAGATGAAAATAACTTTCACGTTTTAAGCCATATCGGGCTATTAATTTGTATCATATATTTTTTTAATTTTTTCCAGAGCAAAAGTAAATTAGCATTTTTACAAGCAGAGAATTCAGAGGTAAAAGCAGTTTGGTGTCTAGAGATTCAGTAATTCGTGAAAGAGCCTCTTTTTCCCCTTTCATTTCCTGTTTTTGAACTCCCTCCACTAGCACCATTCAAGCAAAGAGTAGCACTGTGCTTCAGCACAAATGACTAAAAGTGACATTCGTTATTTTATTTATTTACTTTTTGTTTGTTTGGGCAGCCTGCCTGCAGACAGTGGGACTTGGCGAGTTACATTGCCTTGCAGATGTGCTAACTCTAATTTTTTTCTGACAGAGATGATAGCTTTAATGACGCTGATTTAAATCAGACAAGAGATTTGACTCCTGGAATACTAATTGAAAATATTTGTCTACCTCAAGGCCTACGCGTTCAAAATAAGGTTCTTTATGATCATATGTTTATCACATTTTTAATACTTGGGTGAAAAGCAAGTGATTAAATATGTATTTTTAAATTTCAACAAAAAACCCCACACCAACAAAATTTATTTGGGTGTTCAAAAAGACAATGATAGTTTGAAATGTTCTTCATTGCATATGGCTGCTTTTATTCTTAAAATGTGTATCATGTTCCTGTAAGTATGCTTATGCTAATACTAAATTAAGGGTCAAGAGTTTTGTTAAGAGAAAATTGTAATGAATTCATTTCTTGAAAAATAATGAAGTCATTTCAAATGAAATATTTTCATCCAAAAAAGATTCAGTATAAATGAGACAGATTTTGATTAAAAAAAGAGTATGAAATTTAAGTTTAACAATCGTGAAGAGTAATATTCAGTAAATCCTGACCCTGGAAAGGGTCGTTCTAGGGAATGGTCCTTGATTTCCCAAGGTTCACTCATAGAGTAATTTACTCGGGTGTTTCAAACCCTACATTCTTTTCCTCACCTCAGACCAGCTGAGCTTTCAAACCTTTGAATTCCTCTTTCATAATTTCAGCTCTTCATGGTGCTTTGAAATGCATATTTCCAGAAATAGAGTATTAGTCACAAAGAAAGGAGTCAGTTTGGTTTCATGATCAGACTTTCCCCCCCATATTTAGGGTGTCCCATAATAACTGATCTTTGAAGCAATGGAACTGGATTTCTAGACTCACTTCTTTCAGGGTGGAATTTTCCATATGGCTTTACCTGCTTAGATTCTATAGCTTTTGGTAACAACTTTTACATTGTTAATTTTGTCTTATTCATAAGGCTACACTTAATTTTCAGATCAAATACTTTTTCCATTGCAATTTATAATTTTATAATATTTTCTTCTGTGACTTGTTTTGACAAGGATTTTCTGAAAATAGTAAAACTAACTTGCCAAGCAGGATATCAAGAAATTGTGAACTCATTAATGGAAAACACTTTGTTTTCCTGCAATTTTTATCTCCAGGAGGTAATTCAATGCATACACTAAGTCTGCAATGAAAATTTGCTGAATGCATGAATGAATAGTGAATATAAAATTTTTCTATAGTTTTTAAAAAATACACGTTTCTGAGAATGTAGCATTTGGCCATCACTATGCTGGTTGCTATTGGAAACAAAAGAATTTAAATTTTCACAGAACATTAAATTTCAATAAAAAAATCAACATATCACAAAATTCATTTTGGTGTTGAAGAAGGCAGTAATGTTTATAAATGCCCTTCATTACATGTTGTTTCAAAGACTATCAGACGTAAAACGAATATGAAGATTTTAAAAATTCAATCAACTTATTTTTTAAATGAGGAACTGAGAATAGATTAGTTAATGGTGTTGCCTGAATTCATTTATATAGCAGCATGTGTTGGTGAACTTGCTTTAGTATCCAAATCTCTTTGAAACCATATTAGTGTATCTTTTTCTGTGGGAAATATCCTGCCCTTTCATATTATCCAGCAAAGTAAATATAAAATTATCTCAGACACACACACACACACAAACACACACACATTTATAAGAAAATAAATATATTTATTTTATTTAAATTGTATTTTCCTATTGACTGTATGAGAACAAAAACTTTAAGGGAATACAATTACTTTTAGCTAAATAATATTTTCTCCATGTATATAAATCACTGTTTCTCAATCATTTCAATCCAAGATAGGTCTATGAACTTGCCAAGGCAAATACTAGAGAGAGGGCACCTTTATTTTTTAATATCATTACAAGGTAACTATGATATTGGTAACCCCAGCTATAAATGTTTTGTACATACATGAGCACACTATATCTCTCCACCACAGTTTACAACTTGTTTTTTCCATTAAATATTAGCAAAAGGATGGGAGGAATCCATAATGCTATTATATGCAGGCTAAGTCCAGATTTTTCTTAAATGTAATTAGGAAGCACTAACATCAGTTATTAACCTGGAGATGTATTCTAACCAAAAGGAAAAAGATAACCTCAACTTACACCATAAGAATACTGTAAACATTTTAAAATATACTCATGTGAAAGAGTAGTAGTACTTTTCTGAAAAAAAAAAAAAAAGATTAAGATTCCCCAAATTTTCTAGGATTAGCCAAGTAACTATATGTTTCTTAGCCTGAAACCACAGGGAAAGACTTGACTTTGAATGAATTTTTTGAATATCCTGTAAACATAATTTCATTCCGCTTCTGCTCTGAAAGATTAGATGGGATTTAATACTTCCAAGTATTAATTTAAAAAAAATAAGTTTTCAGCTGAAATTTTTTATTTATTTAACATATAATTGTCTATGTGTCTCAACTTTACTGGTAGTATTTTAAACGGTGTTTGGCACTATTGGTTTTTCCAGAAGTGTCAGAATCCTTTCTTGTGTACTCCCATTGTTAGCTCCTCATTTAACTTGCAACTAGTATGCTCTCCCTCAAGTAGTTAATAAAAGTTGTCATGAATCGTTTTGAACTTTGTTAGTTTAGATGATAGACCTTTGGAGATACATTATGATCTCATTTTATTATACTTGAAGCTTAGCATAATCAAGATGACTTTAGGTAATCCAAAGTCCTCAAGTGTTTCAGTAATGACATTATATTTAAATATTCAAAAACAAGGATTGCCATCTTGCTTGCACATACAGTGGAGAGGTGGGGTACTCTCCAGTATCTTTGTATGGACAGGGGTGGAGGGTGGGTGGGACATTTCACTTATCTAGTCTGGCCAGTCAACTGCTTTTCCAAAGCTTCTTGTATTCTTATCAGTCCTCTAGGTCCTGTGACTTTTTCTTCCTATCCAGCTATTTTTCCACACTAGATACTCCTATTACCTACTATAATCAATTTTCTATGGAATACTGAGTTTTCAAATCAAAGTTGAACGTTAAATATTGTAGTCTTTTTAAAGTTCCTGAACCACTCCCTCCCTGCTATTATGTCACTGAGGCTTCCATACTTCCTTCTTTCAGATGTTAACTCTAGCCCCAATTCTGAACCCAACAGCTAACCAAGGAAGACCCACTATCTAATTCTGTGGATGTATTAAAGAGATTAAATTAACTCTCTGACTTTCTTTTACCTGAATTAGGTCCAGAGGGCTTTGACTTCCAAAACTAAATGTGATCTTTATTGTTTCTTCCTTACAAAAGGAGACAACTTTATTTAAAAAATAAATAAATAAAACTGTAAACTTATCACCCAAAACTTTCCTTAGTAGATTACAAATATGATTAATTGAATGGTTTAGTTAAATTTTTAATGGCAAATTAAAAGAAAATAAACACTAAGAGTAACTGAAATCCTAACTTAGGTACATCAAAAGAGCCATTGAGAACCTATCAATTTGCATTCTTTCTATACTATGGCCATATCATTTCAGAAATATATTTGTTAAACCAATGTTTATGATCCTCAGCAAAGATTTCATATATTTTAATGTATTCTATTGTTTCACAGATTCCCTCTAAATTTAAATCTCGTTTTGTCGTATAGTTTGTGAAAATGGAGAATAATAATTGCTCACCAACATCAATAAAATGCTCCAAAAACCACTTAATCCTTTAGAAGGTTGAATTTTACTGAGTATATTAGATTGGTAGGTTTCTGTTAACATTCTTTTTCCCTATTTAGTATGGACTAAATACTTATCACTTAACTATTCTTCTCTGTTTACAGAATATTCACCTGGGTTATGAATCCTTATGAATTATATTTAGGGTGGTCTGTTGATATATATACCATTGCTTATATATTCACCTATAGGTGAAAAATTAGAAATTATATAGTATAGGCTATCAACATTGTTAAGAGTTAAACACTAACAGATATTGTACTATGTTTTTGTTATTGTTGTTGCTGTTTTAAAGTTAGAATGGAAATTCCTGAAGACTAGAACATTCTATTTATTGTGTTCACTGATGTATCTCAAGCTCCTGGAAGAGTGCTTGCTACATAGTAGGCACTTAATTTCTATTTGAAGAAGAAATGAATGAATGAATAAAACTTTGGGGAAAAAGTGAGTGGCTAAGGAGTAAAAATAAATAACTAATAAAACACTACATAAAGCCTCAAATACAGCTACTTTTAAATAGTTATCTGAAAATCACATTAGCAGAGGGTCTGCTTTACAACTGTGAAGAATTATTACCATATCTACAGAGTTAATGACCACTTCTATGGTACATGGCACTTAATAATTTTATATTGTTTGGATTATGTGCAGTTCCTGTATGAAAGATGCCTAACCTTGCTGGTTATTTTATCTTTCAAATAAGAATAAGTTGTGGATTTCATCAATAGCTCTTTATGCTCTACATATGGAAAGATTTTAGTTACATATACTCTCTACTTATGGAAAGATTTTAGTCACATATGCATTAAATTTGATTAGAAATCCTCAGCTTTATTTTTTAAAATCATTTATTTATAATTTCTCAGCCATTTAAGGCATGATTTAAATTATTTAGTTTTAAGTAAAATTTAACACATTTTGTGATGTTTGACAGGTACCACTTCAAGCCTTTTAAAGAAGTATTTTGATTCACACTTTAAAAAAAAGAAATGTTTTAATTTATATCTTGCCTATTTCTAAAAAGGACTGGGAAACCCAATGAATTTCTAAATATTTTCATATTTCCCTTATATTTTCTGTAAACTTAGCATGGGTAGGATTATATTTGCCAATATAGACATTGACATTGAAATCAGTACAATTTTTTAAATGTTTAAACATTTCTAACCAAGGTAATAATATACCAAACCCTCTATCAGGATCCAACCAACAAGACAGAACCATTTTAAACATTTAAAACTGAGATAATTGAATTCAGGAAATGATTACAAGAAGGATGGAAGATCTATGAAGCTAAATAGTTGTCCCTGAGATTGGCAGCCAATCAGGGGACAGTCCCTAAGGTGGAAGAACATAAAGGAAAAGTGGCATGAACTCATCACCCAGTTAAAGGAGCTAGAACCACAGAGGAGAAATTGCTAATGTCAGGGTATAAGCAGAGAAGGAAGGAAAAATTCCCGGCTGTTCCCTGTATTGTATCCTCCAAGTTTGGCTAATACCTTCCATTGGCCGTACACACCAGAAGCCAGCTGATACAGCAACCTGGGGAATGCCTTCTGCAGGGGTTGTTTGTCCTTGGAAACAAAGAAGAGTCAACAGAATGGATCTGAGGGCAAGCAAGCCAGAACCAGCCTTAAACAGAATGGATTATAGCTTTGAAAAGGATGAAACGATGTTACATTGTCGGCAAACCTAAGATATTAGCTGAGAAATCATTAGGACTCATAAAGTACTTTTTTTTTTAACTGAAAAAGGTTAATAACTTTGTTAACCAATACTAATTAAAAAATAGGAAGCGACAAGAAATCCCATTCACATGGCAACAATTCCTACCGCTGCTCCAGCATTAATTCCAATGAAGAGGATGCATTCCTGTCTCGCTCCCGCTTCTACTTGTTCTCTTAACCGGCCATCATGAGGGCTACCACTGGCACCACTTCTACTATTAGGCCATGGCAATAATAAATACTAAGGGGTGGACATACTGATAAGTGGGAAAAGGCTCCATGAAGAAAACAAAACACCAGAAAGGAAAACTAAAACTTGCACTAAAGACATATTACATTCAGATATTTAAAAAATCTGAATTTTGCAGAAGAAAACTATTCATACTGAATTCAAGATTTACCACAATTGCAATGAAACTTGAGCAAAATGATCCTGAAGTTTATTTGGAAAAATGAAAGAGTAAAAATATCAGATATATTTATTTTAATTAAAGAAGTCTGATGGAGACTTATTCCATCTGTTATTATAATGGAGTATTCATTCATTCATTTGTAAACACTTAATGAACCTCTTACAATAATGTTATAGGCATTTGTGACACAGCGGCAAATAGGGAATCTGTTTGACAAGGAGAAAATACACAAGTAAACACATAAGTGAAAAATATAATTATAGATCATGGTAATTTCTATGAAATTGTGGGACTCAATAATAGATGGAATGACTGGAAAATGTCCCTTTTTTTAAGTTTTTATTTATTTGTTTTGAGAGAGTGAGGGATGGGAGGATGGACAGAGGGAAGGAAAGAGAGAGAGAATCCCAAGCAGGCTCTGCACTGCCAGCTCAGAGCTGGACAAGGGGCTCAAACCCACAGAACCATGAGATTATAACCTGAGCCAAAATCAAGACTTGGATGCTTAACCAACTGAGCCACCTAAACAGCCCAGGAAATGTCCTTTTGAAGAAGTGACATTTGATCAGAAACTTCAAATGAGATTCAGCCAGCTCTTTGCACAGATGAGGGAACAACCTTCCTAGTTCAACTAGCTGTGTGGCCTCAGGCAAGTCCTTTAATCTCTCTTTCTTGTTCTTCATCTGGAAAATGGGGATACTATAGTATCTACCTTATTTAAGTGTTAAGAAAATGAGTTATGATAGTCTCAAGTACATACAACAATGTCAGAAACATAATAAGCATTCAATGAATGTTGATAAGCTGTTGATAATGCCTGAAACTCCACTAAAAATGGATAGACATGAACACAAAATGTAGCCAAAAAGAAATAAAAATGTCTAATAATCACACTTTATATACAATTTATTCTTATTAACAAGCCAAAACTCAATGGGAGTCATATGATTTTATTCATTGACACATTTAAAACCATTCTATTTAAAATAACATTAAAGAGTGGACTTACAGAATATTAACTCTTAACTTCAAATATTGTTAGAATGATTGAAGGTGTTTATCTTGGAGTAATTTTTTTTAATTGAATTTAATGCTTAAAAGGACATAGTGGTGGGGTGCCTGGGTAGCTCAGTCAGTTAAGCGTCCAACTTCAGCTCAGGTCATGATCTCACAGTTCGTGGGTTCAAGCCCCACATCAGGCTCTGTGCTGACAGCTCAGAGCCTGGAGCCTGCTTCAGATTCTGTGTCTCCCTCTCTCTCTGTTCCTCCCCCACTCATGTTTTGTCTCTCTCCCTCTCAAAAATAAATAAACATAAAAAAATTAAAAGGACATAGTGGAAACTAAAGAAATTCGGTTATTGGAACTTGTAGGCAGGAAATAAGAAGTCGGGTTTCATTATGAACCTTTACACCAAGTTTCTCTGCCTACCACCTTGAAGCTCATTGAAGATTTCATTTTCTTATATGTAGAAAAAAGTAACATGGGAAAAGATTTCAAAGCTTGTAGCATTTATCAGTATGAAATATTTTTGCATAGGGCCTCCTGGGTGGTTCAGTCATTTAAACATCTGACTTCATGAGTTTGAGCCCTGTGCTGCCAGCACAGAACCTGTTTGGAGTTTTCTCTCTCTCCCTCTCTCTGTCCCTGCCCCACATGTGCTCACTGTCTCTCTCTTTCTCTCAAAATAATAATAATAATAATAATAACAATAATAATAATAATAATAATAGATCCTCTCTCTGCCCCTCTTCATTGCTCATTTTCTCTCTCTCTCTCAAATAAAAATTAAAAAACTAGTTTTACATATCCCAAATCTGAATTTGCATCTGAGTTATCAATAATGATTTGAAGGTTTTCTAAAAAAAGAACTGTGATATATACATTTGGGGAAACTATAATAGGCTAATGTCTTGATGGGAGTTGGATAAATAAATGTCAACAACATGTTATAAGGAATGCAGAGTCAACATCATAGGAGACATGATTTTGACATTTTAGTTTTTGAAATTTCTGAAAGAATGATAATAATAGGTATATAATAATAATCCCAGTGATAAATCTCCTTTTCAGGTGTACCTGAAAAATCAAAAACATCAAAAGGAAGATGTAACTTATATATAATTTGGAATTTCCAAGACCCTAGGATACAGAATTCAGCCTTAAGGCATACCCTATGAAAGTCACATGTTCTTTTAAAGATTTCTACCAATTCCTGAGGGTTGCCACTCTTGTGATCTAACACCAGGAAAATATTTCCTTCTTCTCATGGGCAACCTACATCCAATGATGCAGCAGAAGTATAAATGCCACACTCTCAATCCCAAGCAATTCTCAAGCTCCCTCCGAGCTCCAGGGCTTCCTGAATTGCAGTTGAACAACTCTGTCAGCCCATTCTTACTTCCTTCACTCTTCCACGGGTGTTTATCTTGAAGGCAGTCTCCAATAAATATTCTACAAGCAAATCTCTGTTTAAACCTATTTCCTGGAAACTTTACCTAAGAGGGTTGATGTCAGAAGTAATTTAAGGAAGCAAGAACAATAATGGTATTTTGGAGTTGAATCATCAGTTGGTCATCTGGCAATGAGGACCTTTTATTGGTAGTAGATAAAACATCATTAACCCCTGGCATCATGTAAATGTGCAGTTGTTAAAATGTTCATCTGTGATAAACTAGAATGGGATTTTGATGAAAGCAAATACACTGGCAGGTGCAGTATCTCAGGCATATCAGAAGTTCAGAAGTAAAAGCTATGAAACTGGATGGAAGTTGTAATATGAGATGATTAACCACCAACTAAAAGACTATGCATAAAAGCCAGAATACCACCTTGGCAGTTAATGAAGTAACCTTCATTTTTTTTTTTTTTTTTTTTTTTTGTGAGTGATTGGCAGAAAACAAAAACCAGCATCAGACCCAGCACATAGTTATAACAGAGTTCCAGAAGTGATTGAATACTCAATCGGGGAAAGTCTGGACCAGCAAGATGCCTGATTGGAGAAATGTAAAGGGTTAAGACATTGAATGGATACATCTTACTCAATGTTCTAGAAAATCTAGAATCAAGTAAGATTCCTCTGAACCCTTTAGACATGTAATATTATCTTACTCTATTATGTTCTGCTCTAGTGTACTTCTTTTCTTAAAGATGAGGCAGAGGTTTCCTTCTGGCAGGAAAACACATACACTGCTCTCCTCCTTTCCTGGACACCACAACATAATTTTTATATTCCATTATAACCCAGTCAAAAAGTGCTGGCCTTGCTAACAGAGGAAAGAGATGATACCCTCTTTGAAGTGGCTGCAAGAACTTGTAAGATCAGAAACTGGAAGAGTATGCACGAGACTAGAGTTTGCTTGATGAAAGAAGCAGAATATAAAGTTGAGAAAGTGAAAGTTTACCCATTTAGGAACAGTCTCCTGTATTACAACATTTAACCTTGGCAAGAATTCAAGGAAGTGGTGCTAGAATAGAGCCTAGATTCATACCAAAAGCTATGATCCATACAAAATGACATAGAAACACTAGATCTTCTGTGGAAGACAATAGAAGACAATGGAAGAATGTGTCAAATGACTCAGAGAAACACGCATCCTAAAATGAGGGTGGGGTGCAGCCTGGCTCTTTATCTAGTCATGTGGCTGGCAAAGTGTTTATTCAAGACAACCATTGTTGAAGTGATATCTCTGCAATCAAAGTTTAAATCAGACACTTGCATTACAAAAAAGAGAAAATCCAACTGTCAGGGAATGCCACAACTCTCATTTTCTTTGCTGTAGAGATTTTTTTTTTTTTTTTACTTTAATGTAGTCTCACATGTCTAATTTGCTTTTGATGTCTATGCTTTAGGTGTCATATCCATGAAATCATGGCCAAGATCAATGTCATGAAACTCCCCCACTCTATATTTTCTTCTAAGTGTTTATAAATTCAGGTCTTATATTGAAACCTTTAATCTATTTTGAGTTGATGTGTATATATGGTGAAAGATAGAGGTCCATTTTCATCCTTTGGCATGTGTCTATTTAGTTTTCCTACAACATTTGTTGAAGAGATGCTCAATTTCCCCACGGTGTATTCTTTGCACTCTGTGGAAGAACAGTTGTCCATATATCCATAGGTTTGTTTCTGCACTCTCTATTCTGTTCCATTGGTCTATATGTCTATTTTTGTCCTAGTATCATACCACATTAATTACTGAGCTTTGTAATATATTTCAAAATCAGGAAGTGTAATACTTCCAGCTTTGTTCTTCCATTTCAAGATCACTTTGGCTATTTGGATTTTATATATTTCCATATGAATTCTAACTTTTTTTTTCTATTTCAGTAAACATGCCATTGGAATTTTAATGGGAATCACACTAAATCTATAGGTTGCTTTAGGTAGTATGGCATTTTAACAATAAATGAATATGGATGTCTTTCCATTATTTGTGTTTTCGTTAATTTCTTTCATCAATGTATTTTAATTTTCAGCTTAAAAATATTTAATCACTTTGGTTAAGTTTATTCCTAAGTATTTAATTGCTTTTGATGCTATTATAAAAGGGATTGTTTTCTTAATTTCTTTTTGGATAGTTCATTGTTAGTATATAGAAATACAGCTGATTTTTGTTTGTTGATTTTTTATCAGGCAATGTTACTAAATTAGTTCATTAGTTCTGACAAGCTTTTAATGGAGTTTTTAGGGTTCTCTATTTATGAAATCATGTTGTCTACAAACAGACAATTTTACTTCCTCCTTTCTGATTTGGATGTCCACCCCCCATTTTTTTTTTCTCTTGAAAATTTCCCTGACCATGACTCTTTAAAATTTTTTTTTCAACGTTTTTTACTTATTTTTGGGACAGAGAGACACAGAGCATGAACGGGGGAGGGGCAGAGAGAGAGGGAGACACAGAAT
>NW_026057585.1:18077778-18210248 GCF_023721935.1 Panthera uncia | reverse complement strand
CTGGCTGAAGTCGGACGCTTAACCGACTGCGCCACCCAGGCGCCCCTGACCATGACTCTTAATACTGTGATGAATAGAAGTGGCAAGAATGAGCATCATTGTCTTGTTCTTGATCTTAGAGGAAAATATATCAGCTTCTCAGTATTGACTATGGTGTCAGCTGTGAACTTGTCATATATGGTCTCTACTATGTGGAGGTATTTTCCCTCTATCCTCGGTATGTTGAGAATTCTTATCATGGATGGATGTTGAATTTGTCAAATGCTTTTCTCATATCTTTTGACATGATCATATGATTTATATCTTTCATTCTATTACTGTGGTATATCACATTTATTCATTTGCATATGCTGAACCATCATTTCATCCCAGATATAAATTCTATCTGTTCATGGTATATGATCTTTTTACTGTGCTGTTGAGTTTGGTGGCTAGAATTTTACTGAGAATTTTTGCATCTATATTCGCCAAGGATATTGGCCTATAATTTTCTTTTCTTGTAGTATCAGTGTCTGATTCTATTTAGTGTCAGGATAATGCCAGTTTTGTGAATGAGTTTGGAAGTGTTCAATTTTATAGAAAGATTGGCTACATATAGAAAGATATGTATACATATATACACATACTTGGTAGAAAACCCCAGTGTAGCTATCTGACCCCGAGCTTTACTTTGTTGGGAGAGTTTTGACTACTGATTTAATCTCTTTACTTGTTACTAGTCTGTTCACATAAATACTTTGTATTTCTTTATGGTTCATTCATAGTAGGTTTATGTTTCTAGGAATTTATCCACTCCTTCTAAGTTATCCAGTTTGTTGGCATATAATTGTCCATAATATTCTCTCATGCATTTTTGTAGTATCAGTAGTAATGCCCTGTTTCATTTATAATTTTATTTTAGTCTTCTTTCTTTTTTCCCTAGTTTCATTGATTTTTTTTCTATTGTCTTTCTTGTCTGTTTTTCACTTATTTCTGCTCTTTTATTATTCCCTTCCTTCTACTAGCTTTGGGTTTAGTTTGTACTTCTTTTTCTTGTTTCTTGAGATGTAGATGGTTTATGTGACATCTTTTTTCTTTCTTAATGTAGGCATTTATCATTACAAGCTTCTCTCTTTTTTTTTTTTGTTTTTTTTTAATTTTTTTTTTTAACGTTTTTTATTTATTTTTGGGACAGAGAGAGACAGAGCATGAACGGGGGAGGGGCAGAGAGAGAGGGAGACACAGAATCGGAAACAGGCTCCAGGCTCCGAGCCATCAGCCCAGAGCCTGACGCGGGGCTCGAACTCACGGACCGCGAGATCGTGACCTGGCTGAAGTCGGACGCTTAACCGACTGCGCC
Organism: Panthera uncia; assembly: GCF_023721935.1. Classification (NCBI taxonomy): domain Eukaryota; kingdom Metazoa; phylum Chordata; class Mammalia; order Carnivora; family Felidae; genus Panthera; species Panthera uncia. The sequence continues at coordinate 18,208,909 of NW_026057585.1, read as the reverse complement.
ACCCAGGCGCCCCTACAAGCTTCTCTCTTAATACTGCTTTTGCTGCATCATGTAAGTTTTACTATGCTGTTTTTCATTTTAATTTGTCTCACAATATTTATTTCCTTTTTAATTTTTTCTTTGACCAGTTGGTTCTTCAGAAATGTGTTATTTAATTTCCACATATTTGTGAATTTCCCAATTTTTCTCCTGCTACCAATTTCTAGTTTTATGCCATTATGGTTAGAAAAGATACTTGATATGACTTCAATTTTCTTAAACTTTTTAAGACTTGTTTTGTTTTAAAACTTGTTTTGTGGACTAACCTGTGATCTACCCTTGACAATGTTATATGTGCACTGAATGAGAATGTGTATTATGATGCTGTTGAATGGAATAATCTGAATATGTCTGTTATGTTTATTTGGTCTATAATGCTGTTCAACTCTATGGTCCCTTATTAATTTTTCTGTCTGGTTAATCTACCCATTGTTGAGTGTGGGATATTGACATATCCTTAAATAATTTCTTAAAAATAATTTTATTATAATACAATATAATACAAAAATAATAATGTTATTGTAAATAATAAAAATAATACTATTATTGTATTCCTGTTTATTTCTCCCTTCAGTTCTGTTACTATTTGCTTCATATATTAGGTGTTCTGAAGTTGAGTGCATATATATTTATAAGTTTGATATCTTTCTAATAAATTGACTCTTTTACCACTAAGTAATGGTCTTCTTTATCTCTTGTGATAGTTTTTTACTTAAAATCTAGTTTGCTTGTGGGGCGCCTGGGTGGCTCAGTCGGTTAAGCATCCGACTTCGGCTCAGGTCACGATCTTACGGTCCGTGAGTTCGAGCCCCGTGTCGGGCTCTGGGCTGATGGCTCAGAGCCTGGAGCCTGCTTCCAATTCTGTGTCTCCCTCTCTCTCTGCCCCTCCCCCGTTCATGCTCTGTCTCTCTCTGTCTCAAAAATAAATAAACGTAAATAAAAAAAATAAATAAAAGCTTTAAAAAAAAATCTAGTTTGCTTGATATAAGCATAGCCATACTTGCTCTCTGTAAAAAAGCTGCCAAGAAAGCCACCAATAGGTTTATGGGGACTTCCTTGTATACAATGAATCCCTTTTGCTGCTTTGAAAATTATTTCTTTGATTTGAAAATTTGATTTAATATGTTTTGGTGTAGACCTTTTAAATTCAGTCTGTCAGAGCTTCGTACATCTGGATATCTATTTGCCTTCTCAGATTTGGGGAGTTTCCATATATTATTTCTTTAAATAGACTTTTTTTCCCTTTTCTTTTTCTCGTTTCCCTTTGGGAATCCTATAATGTATATATTACTTTACCTATTGATCCTGTAAACCTCCTAAGTTTTCTTCACTCCTTTTCATTCTTTTTTGTTTTTGTTCCTCTGACTAGATAATTTTAGATGCCTTGATTTTCCACTTGTTGATTTTGTTTCTTCAGCTTGTATGAGTCTGTTGAAATCCTCTAGTCAATTTTTTAGTTCAATTATTATGTTTTTTCACTCCAATATTTCTATTTGTTTTTCTAGTAGAGTTTAATGTCTCTTTGCTGATATTCTCATTTTGTTCACCTATCAATTTCCTGATTTTATTTAATGGCCTATCAGTGTTTTCTTATAATTCACTCAACTACTTTTAGACCATCAACTTGAATTATTTATCAGGTAATTCATAAAGCTTTATTTATTTTGGAGAAGTTGTGGAAGATTAATTTTTACCTTTGTGGCATGTTTTTCTGATTCTTCATGTTCCTCATAGAGTTGCATTGGCATCTGCTCATTTGAAGGAATAGCACCTATTCCCAGACTCATAGAGCAGTGCCAGCAGTAGGAGGACACCAGCTCCTTTCTTTTGTTGCTAGTTGTCCCAGGTGCCCACGTTCTGCCAGTCCTTCAGCACGTGCTGTGAGATGAGGCCAAACCCAGCCTCTGATGGAGCACACTAAAAGGCTGGGACCAGAATCACTTTGCTTTCTTCCTTCCTTTGAGAGGGAAGGCTTCTGCTCTGCAGCTTTACCTAGTCTTACAAGCAGTGGTTGCTGTGTGGGATAATCCATCTCTTTCTCTTTATTCCAAGCTGTCCCGGGCATCTAGGCTCTGCTGATCTTTCCATACTCAGTATGAGGGGAAATAGAAACCAGTGCTTCAGAGGAACACACCATAAAGCCAGGAGGCCAGAAAATCAGAAAAAAATCTCGCTCTCACTTTATCCTTGAGGGAGAGGCCATGGGCCAAGGAGATCTTCTTGGCACAGAGCTAACTGGTTTGAGAGAAGAGATAATTTTGGCAAAACCAATTTTCCCTTCATATACATCCTTCCTTCACATCCCTTTGGTGTGACGTTTCACAGCCTTATGTTCTGGAGGTGCTGCAACTTAACCGTATTCTGGATTTCACATAAAGCTAGTTTGATTTAAATATAATTGTCATATCAGTGTTTCTGTGGAGGAATGAGGGCTCAGGCTTCTTGTTCTGCCATCTTGCTAATGTCACCTCATTACCATTATATTAATATTTGGTCTCTTTAAAGTATAAGATACTAATAATATTGTCAGTGAAAGGCATATGATAGAAATGAATTCATTATTTTTAAATCTTGACTTTACAAGTTGCTGCATAAAATATAAAATATATTGTTCCAATTTAATGGATCTTGATACTTTCTTTTAATTGCTGTAATTGGAAAGAGTCTACTCTAAGTAATGATGATATTTACTCTTCCACTCTACCTATGACTTAGGTGAATGTTTTTCTTGAACTCACCAATATTCTCGCAAATTCAAAAAGTGGTACACATTTATATATTTTAAAAAATGACTTCAAATTCACTGAAAATCTTTGAAAGATTTTTAGGTAGCTAAAAAAAATGTTCCATTTTTGATGAATGCAGATATGAAAGTTTTGTAGGTAACACCAGTGGGTTTCAGCACGGATTGCATGACAGGAACATTTCCATATATATGTTTCAAAACACTTTTTCCATAGCATAATTTTCTATTCAAGAGCCATTGCTTGTTTAGTTATTGTTAAAATGTCATCTTTACCTTGAAGTGAGGCCTGCAAAAAATGACTATTAGGTTGGGCAATACTGGCAGCCACTTTATAATCTTTAAAAGTTTGGTAAATCTAAATTTTAGGGGGGTCAACAGAAAACGTGTAATTTAATAATTTTCATAACTCTCTTAAATACTTTGCCACCAGATATTTTTTATGATCACTCCCCATCACATGTGAACTATTACAATAAAACTTTATCTATCTATCTATTTATTTAATATAAAGCGAGTTGTTATTTTCTTATCCTTCCATGCTTAGATGAATCAAAGTATTTGTTTTGCATACATTGTAAGCAAAAGAGAGAAAGAGATGGTATATTTCACAATTATTTTCAAAGTCTTCTTTTTTAACTGAAATTATCTGCATTGATGAAATCTTTGTGCCTTTTCTGCTACAAGTGCTTTACTGCAGTGGTCTATGAATAATTTTGGAAATGAATATTTCATGCAGTAATACTGTTTAACATAACTTCAAAATTATTTTTTCTTTATTGCTTTCAAAGCAGGCACACTAAAATGTTATACTTACATCCTTTTTCCAAGAAATACTATTTTTATTAAGGATTTTTTAAAATCATCTCCAGTACATCTTACTTTTACTGACCACACACACAAAAAATAGGCTTTTTAGTTTTATTATTGAGGCAGATTTTACCATAATCATAACTTGAGAAATGTTTGAAACATCTGTACTTTCCTTCAACAGAACCCCTCTGATGCTGTGCAATTTGTTTGAATTTCTCTTTCTCCAAATTTTTGGCACTATTTTCTGTTTCGTCTAAAGTACTTTCTGTTAAGTAAATACATTTTAATTTTTGAGACATAATTGTTTTGCTAGTATAATTTGAGCCATCTTACTACAGCAAGAAGAAAGGAAAAAATTTATCAAGTGGTTTGAAGTTATTTTAAATTGAGGTGGAATATATAACACAGAATTAACTATTTAAAACTGAACAATTCAGTGGCATTTAGTATGACCATAATGTTGTGCAACCACTGCTTATATATAGCTCCAAACTATTTTCCTCACCCCAAAAGGATATCCCATGCTCATTAAGCAGTTATTCCCTATCCTCCTATCTCGCCAGCTCATGGCAAACAAAAACATGCCTTCTCTCTCTGGATTTAACCGTTCTTGATATTTCATATAAATAAATTATATAAGAACTTTTATGTCTAGTTTCTTTTACTTAGCATACAATTTTTAAGGTTCACTCACATTGCAGTATGTAGCAGTATTTCATTCCTTTTTATGGCTATATATGTATACATCACATTTTATGTATACATCACAATTTGTTTATCCATTCATCTGTTGATAGACATTTGGGTTATTTATACTTTTTGGCTATTGTAAATAGTGTTGCTATGAATATATGTGTATGTTTATCTGTTGTACCTCCTGTTTCAATTCTTTTGGGTATTTATTTAGGCATGGGATTGTGGGGGTTTTATGAGAATTCTGTGTTTTGCTTTCTGAGAATTACAAAGCCATTTTCCATGGCAGCTAAAAGTTAACATTCCCACTATCAAAGTATGAGGGTCAGTTCTAATTATTCCACCTTATTACTAACACTAGTTTTCATTTTGTAGTATATCCATTCTAGTAATTATGAAGTGATATCTCATTGTAGTTTTGATTTGCATTTCCCTAATGACTAATGATGTTAAGCATTTTTCATGTGCCTGTTGGCAATTTGTACATATTCTTAGAAAGAATTCTTACTTAAGTCATTTGCCAATTTTTAAATGGGGTGTCTGCCTTTGTTGTTGAAGTTGTAAAAGTCTTTGTTGTAAAAGTTCTTTACATATTATATGAGAGTCTTGTCAATATATGATTTGCAGATTTTTTTTATTCTGTATGTTGTTTTTTACTTTCTTTATAATGTCTTTTGAAGCACTGATATTTTTTTTCCTCTCATGAAATCTAATTTACCTATTTTTTCCTTTGTTAATGCCTTTGGTGTAACATCTAAGAATCCATTGGCAAAATCATATAGATTTATCCCTATGTTTTTTGTCTAAAACTTTATTTTACCTCTCATATTTAGTCAATCTATTTTGAATTAATGTTTGTATATGGTATGGGGTAACAGTCCAACTTTATTTTTTGTGGGTGAATATCCAGTTGTTTCAGCATCATTTGTTGAAGAGACTTTTTTTTCCCCAGGAAGGGTCATGGCATCTTGGTCAAAATCAATTTGCCATAGATATATGGGTTTATTTCTGGATTTCAATTTTATTCCACTGGTCAATATGTCTATGCTTTGGCTAGTACAATGCTTTGTTTACTGTAGCTTTGTAGTAAGTTTTGAAATTGAGAAGTATGAATCTTCCAACTTTGCTTTTTCAATATTATTTTTGGTTATTTAGGGCCCCCTTGCAATTTTGTATGAATCTGAGAATCAACTTTTCCATTTCAGCAAAAGAGACCATTGCCATTGATAAGAATTTCACGTATCTATAGATCACTTTGGGAACATTACTACTTTGAAAATAATAAGAGGGGTGCCTGGGTGGCTCAGTCGGTTAAACATCTGACTTCGGCTCAGGTCATGATCTTGCAGTTCATGAGTTCCAGACCAGTACTAATACCCCCGCTTTCATTACTAATTTTAGTTATTTGTGTCTTTTTTCCCCTCTGTCATTCTAGCTAAGGTTTGTCTATTTTGTTGATCTTTCCAAATAACAACCTTTTGGTTTCACTGCTTTTTTCTCATAGGAGCAGACCTTACTAAGAGTAACAGAATGTTGTTGTGTATTTTAGCATGGTTCCTTTTCCTCTCTCCCCATCAGAAGCATGAGTGGATTTTTCTCCAGTATTCACTGTGAGAATCTGGTAGAGCTACTGGAGCTAAAAATTATAAAAGTATGAGTTTATTGACTGATTTCCCCTGAAGTTTTTGCCTCAGAATTCTTCACACTGAGCCTCTGGCAATTCATCAATTAAAGTTTGGATTTTCCTATCCCGATACTACTTCCTACAGGGGTTTCTGCACATGGGTTTCTGCTACAGTAAGTTGTGATTCTCTGTATCCACTTGTCTGCGTCTCTAATTTGGGGGGCAGCAGTTTGCTCTGTGACCTTACTTATTTAATGGATCTAAGAAGAGTTGTTGATTTTTCATCTTTTTACATCTTTGTTAGGGTGAACTTCCAAGCCCTTTACCTGAGGAAACTGCAAGTCTATAACTTTAATTTTTAGTGGCCTATTTCATGCTAAAAATCTATCTCTATAGCCCAAGCTCTAGAATTTCCCCGATGTGTTCCCTTTTTTATTTTTTTTCTTACATTGAATTGGAATTTCTGGGTATAATTTTTCAAAAGATAAAATGGCCAAAGGTGTCTATATTTAACAAAACACTCCTATGTATTCTATCAAATGTTCTCTAAATTTCATTATCTACTAAGAACTAAGACTTAGGCACTGGTGATGTAGTATCAAAACAAAACAGACAAAAGCCGCTTCCTATCTGGATTTTTCTTTACATGGCAGAAGACTAAAAATTAACAAAGTAAATAAGATATGTATATAAAGGCATACCTCACTTCACCACACCTCACTTTATTGCACTCCACAGATATATTGCATTTTTTACAAATTGAAGGTTTGTGTCAGTCCTTCATTGAGCTAGTCTATCGGCACCATTTTTTTCCAACAGCATCTGCTCACTTTGTATCTCTGTGTCACATTTTGGTAATTCTCAAAAAATTTCAAACTTTTTCATTATTATTATATTTGAATTGCTGCAATCTTATGATAAAACTTAAATGGCTGAGGAGTTGCTCCTCATGGGTGAGCAAAAAAAAGTATCTTATTGAGATGGAATCTACTGGTGAAGATGCTGTGAAGACTGTTTAAATGATAACAAAGGATTTAAAATATTTTATAAACTTAGTTGACAAAGCAGCGACAAGGGTTGAGAGGATTGACTCCAATTTTGGAAGAAGTTGTACTCTGAATAAAATGCTATCAAATAGCATTGCATGCTACAGAGAAATAATTTGTGGAAAGAGAGTCAGTCAATATGGAAAACTTCATTGTCTTATTTAATAAATTACCACAGTCACCCCAGCCTTCAGCAACCACCATCTTGACCAGTCGGCAGCCATCAACATCGAGGCAACACCCTCCACCAACAAAAAGATCAGAACTCACTGAAAGCGCAGATGAGGGTTAAAGCATTTTTTAGTAATAAAGCACTATAAAATTAAGGTATGTACAATTTTTTTTACATAATACTATTGCACACTTAACAGATTATAGTGTAGTATAAACATCATTTTTATATGTAGTAGGACACCGAAAAATTAATTTGATTTACTTTATTGTGACATTTGCTTTATTGCAGTGGTCTGAAGTAATTTGCAATATCTCCAGGGTAGTCCTGTATGTTAAAAGATGAAAGAGCTGCAAAGGTAAAATAAATCTGGAAAGGGGGTTGTGAAATGGGATATATTTGTGAAATTTCAGATGGCATGATAAAGGAAAGCCTTATTGAGAAAGTATATCTAAAACAAGGAAGGGAGAACCTAGGTGATCCGTGAGTTTGAGCCCTGATACGGGCTCTGCACTGACTGTGCATGACCTTTTTTTTTTTTTTTTTTAAATATATGAAATTTATTGTCAAATTGGTTTCCATACAACACCCAGTGCTCATCCCAAAAAGAGCCTTCCTCAGTACCCATCACCCACCCTCCCCACCCTCCCACCCCCATCAACCCTCAGTTTCTTCTCAGTTTTTAAGAGTCTCTTATGCTTTGGCTCTCTCCCACTCTAACCTCTTTTTTTTTTCCTTCCCCTCCCCCATGGGTTTCGGTTAAGTTTCTCATGATCCACATAAGAGTGAAAGCATATGGTTATCTCTCTTTCTCTGTATGGCTTATTTCACTTAGCATCACACTCTCCAGTTCCATCCACGTTGCTACAAAGGGCCATATTTCATTCTTTCTCATTTCCACGTAGTACTCCATTGTGTATATAAACCACAATTTCTTTATCCATTCATCAGTTGATGGACATTTAGGCTCTTTCCATAATTTGGCTATTGTTGAGAGTGCTGCTATAAACATTGGGGTACAAGTGCCCCTATGCATCAGTACTCCTGTATCCCTTGGGTAAATTCCTAGCAGTGCTATTGCTGGGTCATAGGGTAGGTCTATTTTTCTGAGGAACCTCCACACTGTTTTCCAGAGTGGCTGCACCAATTTGCATTCCCACCAACAGTGCAAGAGGGTTCCTGTTTCTCCACATCCTCTCCAGCATCTATAGTCTCCTGATTTGTTCATTTTGGTGACTCTGACTGGCGTGAGGTGATATCTGAGTGTGGTTTTGATTTGTATTTCCCTGATGAGGAGCGACGTTGAGCATCTTTTCATGTGCCTGTTGGCCATCCGGATGTCTTCTTTAGAGAAGTGTCTACTCATGTTTTCTGCCCATTTCTTCACTGGGTTATTTGTTTTTCGGGTGTGGAGTTTGGTGAGGTCTTTATAGATTTTGGATACCAGCCCTTTGTCCGATATGTCATTTGCAAATATCTTTTCCCATTCCGTTGGTTGCCTTTTAGTTTGGTTAGTTGTTTCCTTTGCTGTGCAGAAGCTTTTTATTTTCATAAGGTCCCCGTAGTTCATTTTTGCTTTTAACTCCCTTGCCTTTGGGGATGTGTCAAGTAAGAAATTGCTATGGCTGAAGTCAGAGGGGTCTTTTCCTGCTTTCTCCTCTAGGGTTTTGATGGTTTCCTGTCTCACATTCAGGTCCTTTATCCATTTTGAGTTTATTTTTGTGAATGGTGTGAGAAAGTGGTCTAGTTTCAACCTTCTGCATGTTGCTGTCCAGTTCTCCCAGCACCATTTGTTAAAGAGACTGTCTTTTTTCCATTGGATGTTCTTTCCTGCTTTGTCAAAGATGAGTTGGCCATACGTTTGTGGGTCTAGTTCTGGGGTTTCTATTCTATTCCATTGGTCTATGTGTCTGTTTTTGTGCCAATACCATGCTGTCTTGATGATGACAGCTTTGTAGTAGAGGCTAAAGTCTGGGATTGTGATGCCTCCTGCTTTGGTCTTCCTCTTCAAAATTACTTTGGCTATTCGGGGCCTTTTGTGGTTCCATATGAATTTTAGGATTGCTTGTTCTAGTTTCGAGAAGAATGCTGGTGCAATTTTGATTGGGATTGCATTGAATGTGTAGATAGCTTTGGGTAGTATTGACATTTTGACAATATTTATTCTTCCAATCTATGAGCATGGAATGTTTTTCCATTTCTTTATTTCTTCTTCAATTTCCTTCATAAGCTTTCTATACTTTTCAGCATACAGATCTTTTACATCTTTGGTTAGGTTTATTCCTAGGTATTTTATGCTTCTTGGTGCAATTGTGAATGGGATCACTTTCTTTATTTGTCTTTCTGTTGCTTCATTGTTAGTGTATAAGAATGCAACTGATTTCTGTACATTGATTTTGTATCCTGCAACTTTGCTGAATTCATGTATCAGTTCTAGCAGACTTTTGGTGGAGTCTATCGGATTTTCCATGTATAATATCATGTCATCTGCAAAAAGCAAAAGCTTGACTTCATCTTTGCCAATTTTGATGCCTTTGATTTCCTTTTGTTGTCTGATTGCTGAAGCTAGAACTTCCAGCACTATGTTAAACAACAGCGGTGAGAGTGGACATCCCCTGTCGTGTTCCTGATCTCAGGGAAAAAGCTCTCAGTTTTTCCCCATTGAGGATGATGTTAGCTGTGGGCTTTTCATAAATGGTTTTTATGATGTTTAAGTATGTTCCTTCTATCCCGACGTTCTCGAGGGTTTTTATTAAGAAACGTTGCTGAATTTTGTCAAATGCCTTTTCTGCATCGATTGACAGGATCATATTGTTCTTATCTTTTCTTTTATTAATGTGATGTATCACGTTGATTGGTTTGCGAATGTTGAACCAGCCCTGCATCCCAGGAATGAATCCCACTTGGTCATGGTGAATAATTAGTTTTATATGCTGTTGAATTCGATTTGCTAGTACCTTATCGAGAATTTTTGCATCCATATTCATCAGGGATATTGGCCTGTAGTTCTTTTTTTACTGGGTCTCTGTCTGGTTTAGGAATCAAAGTAATACTGGCTTCATAGAATGAGTCTGGAAGTTTTCCTTCCCTTTCTATTTCTTGGAATAGCTTGAGAAGGATAGGTATTATCTCTGCTTTAAACATCTGGTAGAACTCACCTGGGAAGCCATCTGGTCCTGGACTCTTATTTGTTGGGAGATTTTTGATAACCGATTCAATTTCTTTGCTGGTTATGGGTCTGTTCAAGCTTTCTATTTCCTCCTGATTGAGTTTTGGAAGTGTGTGGGTGCTTAGGAATTTGTCCATTTCTTCCAGGTTGTCCAGTTTGTTGGCATAATTTTTCATAGTATTCCCTGATAATTGCTTGTATTTCTGAGAGATTGGTTGTAATAATTCCATTTTCATTCATGATTTTATCTATTTGGGTCATCTCCCTTTTCTTTTTGAGAAGTCTGGCTAGAGGTTTATCAATTTTGTTTATTTTTTCAAAAAACCAACTCTTGGTTTCATTGATCTGCTCTACAGTTTTTTTAGATTCTATATTGTTTATTTCTGCTCTGATCTTTATTATTTCTCTTCTTCTGCTGGGTTTGGGGTGTCTTTGCTGCTCTGCTTCTATTTCCTTTAGGTGTGCTGTTAGATTTTGTATTTGGGGTTTTTCTTGTTTCTTGAGATAGGCCTTGGATTGCAATGTATTTTCCTCTCAGGACTGCCTTTGCTGCATCCCATAACGTTTGGATTGTTGTATTTTCATTTTCGTTTATTTCCATATATTTTTAATTTCTTCTCTAATTGCCTGGTTGACCCACTCATTCTTTAGTAGGGTGTTCCTTAACCTCCATGCTTTTGGAGGTTTTCCAGACGTTTTCCCGTGGTTGATTTCAAGCTTCATAGCATTGTCGTCTGAAAGTATGCATGGTATTATTTCAATTCTTGTATACTTATGAAGGGGTGTTTTGTAACCCAGTATGTGATCTATCTTGGAGAATGTTCCATGTGCACTCGAGAAGAAAGTATATTCTGTTGCTTTGGGATGCAGAGTTCTAAATATATCTGTCAAGTCCATCTGATCCAATGTATCATTCAGGGACCTTGTTTCTTTATTGACCGTGTGTCTAGATGATCTATCCATTGTTGCAAGTGGACTGTTAAAGTCCCCTGCAATTACCACATTCTTATCAATATAGTTGCTTATGTTTGTGAGTAATTGTTTTATATATTTGGGGGCTCCTGTATTTGGCACATAGACATTTATAATTGTTAGCTCTTCCTGATGGATAGACCCTGTAATTATTATAGAATGCCCTTCTTCATCTCTTGTTACAGCCTTTAATTTAAAGTCTAGTTTTTCTGGTATAAGTATGGCTACTCCAGCTTTCTTTTGACTCCCAGTGGCATGATAAATAGTTCTCCATCCTCTCACTCTCAATCTGAAAGTGTCCTCAGGTCTAAAATGAGTCTCTTTTAGACAGCAAATAGATGGGTCTTGTTTTTTTATCCATTCTGATACCTTATGTCTTTTGTTTGGTGCAATTAGTCCATTTACATTCAGTGTTATTATAGAAAGATATGGGTATAGAGTCATTGTGATGTCTGTAGGTTTCATGCTTGTAGCAATGTCTCTGGTAGTTTGTCTTACAAGATCCCCGTTAGGATCTCTTGTAGGGCTGGTTTAGCGGTGACGAATTCCTTCAGTTTTTGTTTGTTTGGGAAGACCTTTATCTCTCCTTCTATTCTAAATGACAGACTTGCTGGATAAAGGATTCTCGGCTGCATATTTTTTTCTGTTCATCACATGGAAGATTTCCTGCCATTTCTTTCTGGCCTGCCAAGTTTCAGTAGAGAGATCGGTCACGAGTCTTATAGGTCTCCCTTTATATGTTAGAGCATGTTTATCCCTAGCTGCTTTCAGATTTCTCTTTATCCTTGTATTTTGCCAGTTTCACTATGATATGTCGTGCAGAAGATCAATTCGAGTTATGTCTGAAGGGAGTTGTCTGTGCCTCTTGGATTTCAATGCCTTTTTCCTTCCCCAGATCAGGGAAGTTCTCAGCTATTATTTCTTCAAGTACCCCTTCAGCACCTTTCCCTCTCTCTTCCTCCTCTGGAATACCAATTATGTGTAGATTATTTCTCTTTAGTGCATCACTTAGTTCTCTAATTTTCCCCTCATACTCCTGGATTTTTTTATCTCTCTTTTTCTCAGCTTCTTCTTTTTCCATAATTTTATCTTCTAGTTCACCTATTCTCTCCTCTGCCTCTTCAATCTGAGCCGTGGTCGTCTCCATTTTATTTTGCAGCTCATTTATAGCATTTTTTAGCTCCTCCTGGCTGTTCCTTAGTCCCTTGATCTCTGTAGCAATAGATTCTCTGCCGTCCTTTATACTGTTTTCAAGCCCAGCGATTAATTTTTTGACTATTATTTTAAATTCACTTTCTATTGTTTAAATCATTTTTGATCAGTTCGTTAGCTGTCATTATTTCCTGGAGGTTTTTTTGAGGGGAATTCTTCCGTTTCGTCATTTTGGATAGTCCCTGGAGTGGTGCGGAACTGCAGGGCCCTTCCCCTGTGCTGTCTTGACTAACTTGCGTTGGTGGGCAGGGCCGCTGTCAGACCTGATGTCTGCCCCCAGCCCACTGCTGGGGCCACAATCAGACTGGTGTGTGCCTTCTTTTCCCCTCTCCTAGGGGCGTGATTCACTGTGGGGTGGTGTGGCCCATCTGGGCTACTTGCACACTGCCAGGCTTGTGGTGCTGGGGTATTAGCTGGGGTGGATCGGCCAGGTGCACAGGGGCAGGAGGGGCAGGCTCAACTCGCTTTTCCTTAGGAGATCTGCTTTGGGAGGGGCCCTGTGGTACCGGGAGGGAGTCAGACCCACGGGAGGGATGGATCCACAGAAGCACAGTGTTGGGTGTTAGCGAGGTGCAAGCAAGTTCCCTGGCAGGAACCGGTTCCCTTTGGGATTTTGGCTGGGGGATGGGCAAGGGAGATGGCGCTGGTGAGTGCCTTTGTTCCCCACCAAGCTAAGCTCTGTCGTCCCGGGGCTCAACAACTTTCTCTCCTGTTGTCCCCCAGCCCTCCCGTTCTCTGTGCAGCTGTTAGCTTATAACCTTCCAGATGTTAAGTCCTGCTCACTGTCAGAACACACTACGTCTGGCCCCTCTGGTTTTGCAAGCCAGACTCGGGGGCTCTGCTTTGCCGGCGGGCTGCCCCTCCACCCCGGCTCCCTCCTGCCAGTCAGTGTAGCACGCACGGACTCTCCACCCTTCCTACCCTCCTCCGTGGACTTCTCATCTACACTTGGCTCCGGAGAATCTGTTCTGCTAGTCTTCTGGTGGTTTTCTGGGTTATTTAGGCAGGTGTAGGTGGAATCTAAGTGCTAAGCAGGACGCGGTGAGCCCAGCGTCCTCCTATGCTGCCATCTTCCTCCAATCTCCTAATCTATCTTTCTTCCTTTCTCTTTCTTTCTTTCTTTCTTTCTTTCTTAGGTTTTAAATTATTAACTCAATTATTACTCAATTATTACTTCTTTCATGGACATATAGCTATTCATCTTACCTATTTCTACTTGAGTGAATATTTAGACTTTAAAAAATTGTTCTATTTCATCCAAGTTATCAAATACTTGGGCATAGAGTTTTTAAAGTATTCTATTATTTTTTAATGCCAGAAGATCAGTAAATATGACTCCTTTTAATTTTTGATATTAGTTTTTTATGTGTTCTTTCATTTTTCTTGGTTAGCCTCAGTAGAAGTTTATCAATTTTATTGATCTTAAAAAAAAAAAAAAGCTTTTAGGGGCGTCTGGGTGGCTCAATTGGTTGAGCATCCAAATCTTGATTTTGGCTCAGGTCATGATCCCAGGGTCGTGCATTGGAGTCTGTGCTGAACATGAAGCTGTTTAAAGTTATCTCTCTCTCTCTCCCTCTGCCCCTCTTTCACACTTGCATACTCTCTGTCTCTAAAATTAAAAAAAAAAAAAAGTTTTTAGTTCTATTGGTTTTCTCTATTTTTCTTTTTTTGAATTCCATTGATTTCTGTTCTTTCATTTCTTTTCTCTTGTTATCTTTTTATTTAATTTTCTCTTCTTTATTTTTCTAAGGTAAGATCTCAGATTATTAATTTTAGCTATTTTTATTTTTCAATATATACATTTACTGCTATTAATTTCCATCTAAGCACCACATCCCTAATGACTCTGGTATTCTGCTATACTCCACAAGCTTTGACAAATTGTATTTTTATTTTCATTTAATTCAATATAATTTCGTTTAATTCAAAAATTTATCTTGGAACTTCTTTTTTGATACTTGTATTATTGTTGTTTACTTTCCAAATATATTGAAGGATCTTCTCAGGTATCTTTATTTACTGATTTCCTAACTTAATTCCAGTATAGTCTGAGAACATAGTTTATGTGATTCACGTTCTTTTAACATAAATCTTGGTCTCTCTTGATGAATATTCCATGTAAACTTGAGAAGAATATGTGTTCTGTTGTTGAATGGAGTATATACATATCAATTATATCATATTGATCTAATTAGTGCTGTGAAAGTAATTCTTACTCATTTTCTACCTGCTTGACTGACAGAGGAGGATTGAAGTCCCCAATTGTAACAATTGTTTCAGCTATATCAGTTTTTTCCATATGTTTTTACTTTTTGTTGTTTGGTATATACAAATTTAGGATTACTATATTTCTTGGAGAGTTAACTTAATGCCCCTCTTTAACCCTGATGTTTTTCCTTGCTCTGAAGTCTGATTTCTCTGAAATTAATATAGCTACTCTAGCTGTTGCTAATTCGAGTTTGCATGGTATGTATCTCTCCATACCTTTACTTTTAACCTATCAAAGTCTTTATATTAAAGTGATTTCTTGTAGAAAACCTATAGCTGTAGTTTTTTTTTAAACCATGTTGACAATATGTAATTAGTATGTTTAAAGCATTCACAATTAAGTGTTGGTATATAGTTGAATTAGTATTTACCATCTTTGCGACACCTGGGTGGCTCAGTTGGTTAAATGTCTGACTTCAGCTCAGGTCATGATCTCACAGTTGTGAATTTGAGCCCTGCATCTGGCTCTCTGTTGTTAGCACAGAGCCTGCTTCAGATCCCCTGTTTGTCTATTTTCTTAATTTAGGAAAGACTGGAAGATTGGAGGGAACTGAAGTGAGGACGAGTTCCCTTCTTTCAGTTAATATAAATTTTACAATTGTGTTCTGCTGAAGTCTTTTCCCTTAAAAAATAGGCCTTTGTTTTGGAGAAAGCAGTGGATGTGTTTACCAATGCTGACTTTTCCCCTCCTCCTACCAGGGACACCAGGGATTATTTCTCAAATATTCACTGTAACGACTTGATAGAACCTCCTGTTCACAATCCAGTATGGTTGGTCTTTGTATTACTACTGAGATAAGACATTCTTGAGCAATCTATCCAATGCTCCATGGATATATCCTAAGCCTATAGGCTTTCCATTCTGGCTAGTGGAAACCAGTACTTTCTCTCTGAATGTCCTGTAAACTCTAGTGTTGTGTTCTCTTTGGACTCCTGGCTTTTTCTGACCCACATTGTGGGTCCTCTTTGTTCTGGCTTTTCTCTTCTATTACGCTTCTATTACACTGCTTACAAACACTCTCCAAGCAATTATAAGGGCAACCATAACCCACTCCTCATTTGTTTCCCATCTTTCGGGGATTGCTATGCTTTGTTGTCTGTTGTCCTAAGTCTTATAAACTTCTGCTTCATATATTTTTCCAGTTTTTAATTACTTCAGGTAGGAGAGTAAATAGGATCCTGGTTACATTATCTTGGTTGGACGTGGAAATCGCTCTATTTTTTTTTAATATTATCTTTAAGAGGCTTGTTCAGATTGATATTCATTATCAAGCAAAATAAAATCCTATTTTCAAGAATCATTTAAAATCTATATCAAATTGAAATATTTCTATTTGTACTCATTCCTTTAGATAGCTTTTATAAGTTTCCCAAGCTAGCACTGAACAATACCTTTCAGGCAGGCTCAGGGATATGGTGAGGCCACTGAAGTATCCAGAGTGCAAAATTTAATAATGCACTTACTCTTAGGGTAATGAAAATACATGACCTTGAGAATTAATGCCTTTTTAAGACTGGGCATGGGAAAATGAATTCTGTTACCATTTCATAGTAAGTAAACATAAGGCAAATACATATTTACTAGAAGTTCTGAAAGTGCTGAAGTACCATAGATCTCATATAAGTGCACATTGGGTACATTATTTCTTGAAAATTATGACCTGCACAAGTGGAGAAATCTGCTTCATTTAATTTCCACAAATCCTGATTAACATTTTTCCAGCATCTTAAGCTTATTATTTTAAAAATTATTAATGTTATTGGTACCTGTTATTTATTCAAGCATGCGATCACAGAAGGGGGATGGATAATAGATTTAATACTTAGGATAGGCAACTTCAACTTCTACTCTCCTCAAAGTGAAGGATTACCTCAACATAACTGGTCTGGGCTTGGTGTGACATAACTTGGAATGAACTTTAGGCTTTCCATGTTCTGAGTACATTAGATGTTCGAATTGTATTCTTAGACTACTGTCCAGTACAATAAATAGCTCTGAGAGTAGGAGTTAAGGCCTCTGAAAGGAGCTAATTCTTGAAGCAACTCTCTACCTTGTTTTTTTTTTTTCTGTAACTCCAAAGATTTCAGAAATAATTTGCTAAATGTCAAAAATCAAAAACATGTAACATGTAGAATTAGAGGGGACATTTAAAACATTTTAAGCAATAGCTAACTGACAAATGTCACTTCCATGAGGTTGGAATCAGTGTACCCAATGAGGAATATGAATGTTTGTCAGCAAACAGTTCCTACTCTGAGATGTACACTCAGCCAGGCTTTAGGTGTCCAACAATGTGCAGAAGAGACACTGTCAATGCCCTCATGGAGCTTACAGTCTGTCAGAGAAGAGAGATCCTACTAAAAATACCACACAATAAATGTGAACTTATTCATATATTGTGATACGCAAGGGATGCAACTGTTATGATAAGAGCTGAAAATAGAGACATTTAAACGGGCCAAGGTAGGTATTTGAAATGAAATCTATCTGAGTAGGAATTACCTAGGCAAAATAAACATGAAAGATAATTAAGTGGATGGAAGGAGTGAAGAGGGTATAAAGGACCAAAAGCAGATTGGTATATCTTGAGTGAAAATAAAAAGAAGGATGGGGCGCCTGGGTGGTTCAGCAGGTTAAGTGTCTGACTCTTGATCTCGGCTCAGGTCCATGATCTCACAGTTTGTGAGTTCAAGCCTGCACTGACAGTACAGAGCCTGCATGGGATTCTTTCTTTCTCCCTGTCTCTCTGCCCTTCTCCCACTCATGCTCTCTCTCTTTCTCTCTCTCAAAATAAATAAATGAACTAAAAAAAAAAAAGAGGGGCACCTGGGTGGCTCAGTTAGTTGAACTTCCAACTTCATCTCAGGCTTTGATCTCACAGTTCGTGTGTTTGAGCCTCCCATTGGGCTCTGTACTGACAACTCAGAGCCTGGAGCCTGCTTTGGAGTCTGTGTTTCCCTCTCTCTCTGTCCTTACACTGTTCATGCTCTCTCTCTCTCTCTCTCTCTCTCAAAAATAAATAAACATTTAAAAAAAAAGAAAAAGGAAAAGAAGGAATGTGGGGGCAACATGGCTTTGTTGATTTCTTGGAGCTGACCTAAATGAAAGCCTCTTGGTCAAGTTATTTTAAGAACAATGGAAAACCAATAAAAGATTTTAGACAGGGTAGGGGCACCTGGGTGGCTCAGTCAGTTGAGTGTCTGACTTCGACTCAGGTCATCATGATCTGTGGTCTGTGAGTTTGAGCACTGCATCGGGCTCTGTGCTGACAGCTCAGAGCCTGGAGCCTGCTTCGGATTCTGTGTCTCCCTTTCTCTCTGCCCTCATCTCTCCCCTCTCTCTCTCTCTCTGTCTCTCTCTCTCAAAAATAAATGAACATTAGGGGCCCCTGGGTGGCTCAGTCGGTCAAGCGTCCAACTTCGGCTCAGGTCATGATCTCGCGGTCCGTGAGTTCGAGACCCGCGTCAGGCTCTGTGCTGACTGCTCAGAGCCTGGAGCCTGTTTCAGATTCTGTGTCTCCCTCTCTTTCTCTGACCCTCCCCCATTCATGCTCTGTCTCTCTCTGTCTCAAAAATAAATAAACGTTAAAAAAATTTTAAAAATAAATAAACATTAAAATTAAAAAAATTATACAGGATATAAAAATTATCATATTTGCATTTGAAAAATTTTGCCCTGGATGTGCAGTAAAGAACAGACTGGATGTGTGCCAAAGTGGATATTTGGAGACCAGTGAAGGAACAATTGAAGTATCCATGTCAGACATAATGTGAGCTTGAATATGAGTGGTGGTGACAATGTCTAGGCTCAATATGGACTCAAGAGATGTTTTGAAGGCAAAATTGACACTCTGACTTATTTTGTATTCATAAATTAGTAAAGCTGTTGACAGAAGATTCACACATATAATTAACCCCTATAGGGTGAATCTTTGTGGGAATATGTATTTCCCAAAATATCTTGCTTTCAGTACTTGATGGGGAATGGGGATTTTATGTATGAAATTTAAGACAAGTAAGGAGCATATCCCAAACCAAATTCATCTGTTAACTTTGGAGACATGTGAAAAAAATACATGGAAGGAGGTAGGTAGAAGGATAAACAAAAGAAATTTTGTGATGTGGTTTTAAAAATATTTTAAAAGGAGGGGGTTTAAATCCAGAGGACTCAGAATCAAGGTCTCCCTGCTACCACTTTATGGCTCTTAAGTTGGGGAACAGGTCATTTAACGCCTGGATTAACTCCATGGTACCGTAGAGCAGAGATTTAGAACATGAAGTCAATGAGTCTGGGATCAATTTCCTTCCCCAGTAGTGTTTAGCTAGTAGAATGCCAAGGAAAAAATACTTTAAAGCTCTTTATTGTGAAAAATGATAAAGATGCTATATTGATCTTAGCAAATTGTCTATCACATCTGTCTAATTTTAAGGTTGGTGAACAATTGAGTATACGCTCATACTTTTTGGGAAAGGTTTACCCGGTCTAAATTGGTATAGTTATTAGTATTTTTAGAGCATAAGGTCTAAGACTGCAGGTTCAGAATAGGTGATGGGGATTAAGGAGTACACTTGTTTAGATGAGCACCAGCTGTCTTATTTAAGTGTTGAATCACTAAATTGTACACCTGAAACTAATATTGCACTGTATGTCAACTGGAATTTAAATAAAAACTTTCTAAAAAGAATATAGGGGCACCTGGGTGGCTCAGTTGGTTAAGCATCTGACTCTTGATTTCAGCTCATGTCATGATCTCATGGTTCCTGAGATCAAGTCCCATGTCAGGCTCTGTGGTGACAGCATAGAGCCTGCTTGGGATTCTTTCTCTCCCCCTCTCTCTCTGACCTTCCTCACTTGTGCTGTCTTTCTCTCTCTTTCAAATAAATAAAATTTGTACATCTTTAATTGCCATTGGCCACTGCAAAATATATAGAATGGATCTAGTTTTTAAAAAATCAATTTGACAAAGATATTCATTTTTTAAAAACATGTCAAAGAAAAAGATACGCATAATTTGAACAAAGCATTCTGGGTACAAAGAATATTGTGCCTTTTGAGTATTCACAAAAATTATGAATTAGATATGAGGAAAAAATAAAGGGGAAAAGACTTTGGGCAAGTAGGACTCTAAAATTAAAAATTGCACATGAAAGACCAAATAATGCCACTAGTTACGATACATTCTTGGGAACATCTCTCAACACAAACTTGCCATCTCTAACCTTAACTTTGTGTACTTTTTGAAATCTACTTTGTAAGTGATACATGATTATCTATGTTACACGTTATGATACATTTGCATTCTATTATCTATGAGTATAATTTGTTTCAGACATCAGAAAAGTGTATATATTTCTAAAAGCCTAATTTTTTTAAAAGTGTGAAGTGTGCTTTCATAAAGCAAAAAAATTCATGTCCAGTGTATTTATTACTAAATATTACAGTATTAGCATGAATCCTCTGATTTCAAAAGATATTTTTGTTATACTTCTCTTGGCTTTTGCAAAGTGATTGATCCAAAAATTGTTCAATGCTATTTTTGAATTTTATATAGCAAAGAATGAAACTCTTTCAAGGCCATTGCTAATTTAAGCTTAGTTGGATATCTATTGCTGCAAAATAGATCATTCCAAAATTTAGTGGCATAAAACAATAATCATTTTATTATACTTACAGCTTTGTGAATCAGAAATTCAGATTAGACACAGCTTGAATGGCTTGTCTCTGTTCCATAACGTCCAGGGTCTCAGATGAGGAAATTGAAATAGTTGGATATAACTCAACTAGCTGGGAACTAGAATCATCTAGATGTGTTTTCATTCATTTGTCTTGTGCCAATGCTGGGATGACTCAAGGTTGGGCTTAGCTGGGACTGTCAACCAGAATGTCTTTATGTGGCTTTTTGTGAACATGGACTTCCTCATGGCATGGCAACCTCAAGCCAGTAGGTCATCTTACGTTATGACCCAAGGATCTCAGAGAGTGTTTCAGATGACAAGATGAAACTGTATGGCCTTTTATGAGCTAGTTTTAGAGTCACATACCATCATTTGTACCATAATCTACTGGTTGAAGCTGTCACTAGCTTGCCCATATTCAAGGAGAAGTGACATAGATCCTACAGCATGATGGAATAAGTGTCAAAGATTATGTGAACATGTTTTAAAACTGCCACAGACATGAAGAGTAACATTGAGAGGCCATCCTCACCCCTTTTTGGATGTGGTGCGTTTGTAACACAAAGCTATTGCGAAACATCTCAGAACACTTTTAGAATCTAGATTTTGATTTACTCAGTGATTCAGTTCTATCCATTCTAAATTCCAGATTCATGTCCTTTGAATTGCCAATGCTCTTTGACCCTCTCAATTACCCTCTTAGCAAAATCGCAGCCAATAGTCTTACAGGTGCATACAAGCATATATTTTAATCTAAAGTAATAATTCAAAATACAGAATATTATATAACAATTTATTATCTTCAGTTAACTGCTATATCTAATAGTTAAAGGACACAACCTACATTTAAAATATCACTAGGTAGACAAGCATTTCTGAATACATTGTATGAAGAGAAGTTTTCATTTAATACAGATTGCTGTATCCAAGTCAGTAATATGGTATTTGAACTGTCATACTCCCTTTTCATGAGTTTTGGAACTGAGATATATTCTCTTTTGGAGAATGGGACATTGCAATGGCATTTGTTAAAATGGAATTGCACACACACTTCAAAAGCTGACAAAATACTGGAACGCAACATGTTAATGGAATGAATGAAAACAGAGAGCAGTGTATTTGGCATAGGTAAGTTTCTTTTGGCATAGGTAAGTTTCTAAGATACTACATCTGAGTGGAACTTCGTACTTTAAGAAGAATATTAAGGAATTGGAGAATATACAAAGAAGTCAGCCAAACTGATGATTAAGAAAAAATAACATTTTTAAACTTTTCAATTATGGCGAATATTCTCCTTTAAATAATTTTATATTTATATAATAATTTGCTTATACAACTAATTTTATTTATTCATTTATTTAGAGAGTGTGTGAGTGAGGAAGAGGAGCAGAGAAAGAGAGAGAGAGAGAGAGAGAGAGAGAGAGAGAGAATCTTAAGTGGGCTCCTGATGCAGGGCTCAGTCCCATGACCCTAGGATCATGATCTAAGCCAAAATCAAGAGTCAGACAGTCAACTGAATGAGCCACCTAGATGCTTCTCAAATCATTTTAATGCAGGTAAGTCACATGGATTTTTACAAAAGCACCAAGATTTCTTTACACATAAGGGAAATGAAGCCAGACAATGCAGCCAATTAATGGAAGAGTCAGGACAAGAATTTTACATAAAATCACATGACATTGATTTTGCTGTGAAGATTAAATCATTGTGATACTTCTAAGGATTCAGAAAAATTGTGTTTGTGTCACAAGATTTCTATAGCAAAATAAATATATATATATATATTTTACCTCTAGGGGAATAAAAATATAAGGAAAAATAATTAAATGCCATAGAACCAACTACCTAAAGTTTGTATATGTAAACTAATATCTTAGGACTCAAAAGGCATAAAAACACTTATGATATTTCAGAACATAGACTTCTAAAAACCTGCCTGTATGAATTTTATATTAAACTGTGCTTCCTCTTGAAAATCGATCTATTCTTTAAATGTTTTTAATGTTTATTTATTTTTGAGAGAGAGACAGAGAGAGAGCATGAGTGGGGGAAGGGCAGAGAAAGACAGAGACACAGAATCTGAAGCAGGCTTCAGGCTCTGAGCTGTCAGGACAGAGCCTGATGCAGGGTTTGAATCCATGAACCATGAGATCATGACCTGAGCTGAAGTCGGACACTTAACTGACTGAGCCACCCAGACTCCCCTTGAAAACTGATTTCAATGAGATTAATGAAACAAAATAAGCATAAATCTACACGGACAAGGAAAAAGGGAGTAGACATAACAACAAACATGTTACATCAATAAACAAACTTCTAGAAACCAGAAAATGAATGGGAAATGGTGACTGATTTAGAAAAATGGGGAAAAATAAAGCTGAGGTGTGCAAGGAAGAAGTCAATAACTAAAGCTTGGGGCTCAGAGGAACTGATATCTCTGGAGAAGGGATGTTGACCAGTTTGGAGTTTATAAAAAATATTTAGACCCCCTGAAATTTACTCTACTTGAAGAATGGAGTGTATATATGTGTGTACACACACACACACACACACACACACACACACACGTAGAGAAAGAGAGAATATATATATATATATATGGAATAAATACCATATATTTACGTACACACATATATACATATATACATATGGGATATTTACATACCATATATATGGTATTTATTGCATGTATAAATTTATGGAAAGATTTAATTAGACATTCTCTGTATTCAGAGATAAAAACAGAAACTAAGAGTAGGCATATAGTACTGTTCTTTAAAAGACAATACTGGATGATTAAATGTTTAAATGTCAATATAAAAGTCCCTTCCACCTCTGGATTCTCAAAAGCCCTCATTGCATTGCCCTGTGGGAATTGAGCCTCAGGAAAAGAGCACAGGAAAATGATGATCTGGCTACTGTTTTGCTGTAATAAACTGTCCCTTTTCTCTGACCCAGTAGTTGTGTCTGTGTTTTCTGCCAGAATCCATGAAAATGAGGCATGCTAATATGTTAGCCTGCAGTTAGAGAAAAATATCAGCCCCTTCACAGTTCTTGGCAATCACCAATTACAAATCAGAAAATGAGGCTTAGAGAGGTTAGAAGACATGCTCAAGGCCACACAGCTAATAGAAAGCAAAACCTGGATATGAACTATGTTACTCCAACTTCAAGAACAGATATGTTATTTGAATTAATGCTTTTGAAAAGAGAAACCTCTAGGTAAAAAGAATTGAGGGGCAGGGGATTTTCTAGGTATCACTTTCACATGGGATATATCAATTTTTCAGTGGCATGGACCTTAAGAATTACCTTTAAATTCTTCAGAAGGGTAAGCTTTACCTTCCTCTAAAGCAAGTGAAATTCTAAGAGCGGTATTGTTTGAAATCAGCAATGGACCTTGAGGTGTAAGTTTTTCCTAAGTACAAAATTACAATATGTTCCTTCTCTGGAAAGATTTCTGGATGGCATTGGTTATAACAATGAGGTATTAAAGCAATGTGATATTAAGGAACACTGGTCTTTATGATACTCAGCTTCATTAATAAGAGTAGCAAGTGGTTAGGCCAAACAGACAATAAAAATCAAACTGAAAAAAAACAAAAACAAAAAAACAAAAACAAAACCACAACATGATTTCAAACATGTGAAGCTGCTGCTGCTGACTAATGGTGAGCCTTGACCAGCATCTGTCTTTCCCACTTCTTCTGACTGCTTTCCAACTATGGGAACCACAGGAATTGACTCCAGGCAAATAAAGCACTGGATGTGTGATGGTAATCTTTGCCACAAAATAAATGAGCTGGTCTGGAAAACTTCACCTTCAGAAGGATATTTTCGCTTTTTGTTAATATAATCTTTTCCTGAGGTACCTGCTAAGTAGTGCTCAGAGCTCAGTTGTATAGTGGGTGAAAAAGAGAAGAAGCATATAATATTTCCTAGAAAATCTAGAAAACCACATGCGCCTTAATGGGTTTTTTTTCAAGCTCTTAACACAGTGCTAAAGAAAGAAGTTTAACTATCAAAAAAAAAATGTATCAATAAAAATTCATATCTATCTTGGAACCCCAAATTCTACCATTTTTCCTAGCTTCTCGAGCATGTGAGGGAGTGCAACAGCCATAAATAATTGGGAGAGGCAGAACAGCAATACTCTCTTGCTGATCTCTCCTCAGTAACAGTCTCAGCTCTCAACTCTGTTTACAGATATGAAAACTGAGGTTTCTATACAGTCAAGTAGCAAGAGGCACACTCCAGATTCAAACCCAGTAGGCCCTAACTTCCAAACTACAACATTCTATTTTTTTGTCCTGGCTTCCCACTGGAAAACGCCATTAAGGGGAAATGAGGACAAAAAGCACCCAAATGTAACAAACAATGCCAAAACCAAGTTTTCCTTATTTTGAAGTTTTCCATGGTCAATCCTATGTGGTCCCAAAGACTCCAAAGAATAATAAAAGGTAAACTGAAATCACAGGTTATTTAAGAGCAAATTAGGACAAAATCAAGAACTTCAATATGACAGTTTTAGCTGAGGTCTTTATTTCTTTCTTACAGGAAAATCATTGTGCAAATGAGTGTAAGAATTAGGTCAGTCCATGTTCATTAGTATGTAAGCACTATGAGATCATGAAAAAGGCGTTTATGTCATTTACTAGCAAATCCTCAGAGTGTGGAATGATGTCTAGTAAATTACTAATTCATATAAATCAAATATGTGAATAAATGAAATTGATTTAATCTTTTCTTTTTGTCTTCAGGTTAAACTTCAGGTAATTCTATTGGATTCACTCCTGTCAAAGCTTGTGGGCCAATCCAGATCATCCCTAGAAGTATATTAGAAACTCCATCTTTACCAGTGGTAAGCCCTAGAATTAACCTTGTGGCCTTATCTAGATATACCATGAAATCAAAATTTGCTCTTAAGCTACTCTGAGCCAGCTGAGCAATACATTTCTACTTAACTTCCATTGTGTAAGTCAGGCCCATATGAACAGATATTTTTTACAATCAGAGATTTCTTCTATTTAAAGCTCTGATCTTCAGTCTACCTCTATCTTCTTTCCACCAAAGCTCAACTGACCTTGTGTTCCAACTGATCGGTTTGCTACCTTGGTATAGACACTAACTATCACACCTTACCTACCATATCAAACCTATCAGGTAACATGCAATGATTTATATTACTTAATGTATTTAAACTTTTCCCTAAGTCGAACATTCTTCAAAAGAAATGACTTATGATTTTTTAAAAATATATTGAATACTATTCATGGCTCCAATATATATTCAACAAATTTGTGTTCATGGATTAAACAAATTTTGTTTGATACACAATGTATAGAACTCATAAGGCTGAGAGAGAAAAAGGAAGCAAGCTCTTTTGTGTCTCTTCTTATAAGGGCACTGACTTCATCATGAGGCTCCATCCTCGTGACATAATCACCACTCAAAGGCCCCATCTCCAAATCTCATTGCATTAGGGATTAGGGTTTCAATATATGATTTTTGGTCTGGACACAAACATTCAGTCCATAGCGGTACCCTAATCAGAGGGTCGGGTAAATAAGAGGTCAGTGTAGACAAGAGGGGCTAGAAAAGCTTTCTGTAAATGTGGGAATTAACTATAAGCTTTATAAAGAGTGGGGAGAGTATCTAATCAAGGGACAGGGACTGTAGCATACATACAAGCAATGAAAAGATGGGTATTTTCTGAAAAGAAGTCTTAATACAGATTGTTGTACAGCCCAAATGATGTCAATGTTGTAATGTTGTATATTGAATATTGAATGTGCATCAAGAGATAAAGGGAGAAACAGACAGAGACAGAGAGAAGATGCAAAAGATCTGAAATTAGTGATAAGCAAAAACACTGTGCTTACTGGACACATAAATCACCTTCCAAAAAGGTATATTTTGTTAGTCAAGAACTCAGGAGGAAATGGGCTGAAGAGAGTTTATTAGAGTGTGAGGGTTTAAAAAACTATCCAGGGCTGGTGAATCACCCAAGGACTCCCCACAGTAAGAAGTCATTACCACCTCTAGGCCTGATGTGGCAAGGAGAAGGAATGCTGTTTTTGTTATGAGCGCACAGAGAGAAACAGCCTTCAAGAGGGACATGAGACAAAAGTTACAAACAGAAGAATAAAGTTACTGGCGAAGCCATTACCTGGAAAGGGCTGGGGCAGCTGTAAGTAGACAGATACAGACCGCTTCTCCTCCTCTCCTTCTTCCATCTCCTATTATTTCCCCTTGTTAACACAATAGTTCTCAAACAGGGGCGAGTTTGCCCCACCAACAGGACATGTGACAATGTCTGGACATTTTCTGATTGCCACTAAGAGGGAGGAGGTGCATCTTGTGGGTAGAAGCCACGGTGCTGCTAACCATTCTACAGTGCACGGGGCAGACCCCCACAACAACAACAAAAGATCCTACCTAAAACGTCAGTAATGTCCTGGTTGAGAGACTGCTGAAATAACCAAATCTAATTGGAAGCCAAAGGTAAGGGGACTAAATGATATAGCCTATTTGTTTAGCCTCTTGGGACACAAAATAATAGAGAAAAGGGCAGAGAAAGGGTCTAGGAGTAGTGAAGTGTCAGAGAATAATGAACCAATATTCTCAATTTTTTCCACATATTGGCTTTCAAAATACTCGGCTAGTTTGATGGTTATTTAATAAAAATATGATATTTAAAAAAAAAAAACATTGCTGTACAAAATAATATGCCATTTGTTGCAACATCTTGTAATTTAAAATGTCAATTTTAAAAGAGAATTAATTTAAAAGGGTGTTTATCTTTAAAACTCTAAAAGCCTTAATCCTATACTCTGGGCAAAGTCAAAGGAAAACACTATAAAATGTAATTATTTCCTTAAGGAAATGGATCAATAGTTTGTTGAATTTCAGCTTAGAAAATACATTTAATATCTTTAATTATTGAATTAATTTTCCATTGAGAATAACTGATATTAAAACCTTGATATTTTTTTTTAATTTTTTTTTCAACGTTTTTTATTTTATTTTTGGGACAGAAGGAGACAGAACATGAACGGGGGAGGGGCAGAGAGAGAGGGAGACACAGAATCGGAAACAGGCTCCAGGCTCCGAGCCATCAGCCCAGAGCCTGACGCGGGTCTCGAACTCACGGACGGCGAGATCGTGACCTGGCTGAAGTCGGACGCTTAACCGACTGCGCCACCCAGGCGCCCCGATATTTTTCTTTAAAATAGCACACTTAGTTAAATATAAAGAAAAAAATATATATGTGTAGGAAGATGAAGTCAGGTTTCCAACCAACTGAGAGCGGCTTTCAACAGTACTGGAGGAGAGCTTTCACTCTGTAAGTTTCTTTCCTACCAATGATTTCCCCAATTCTTTCCTGACAATAACTTAAATCAAAATTATACAGTGGTCTTTTCTTATGAAGTTTTTATTTTCTAAGTTGTGTCCAAGTGATACTAATTGAAATGAAATATCAATTTTCTCTACTTTTACAATAACAAATATTTGGAACACATCTGGCCATATAGTAGCATGCATCATAGACCAAGAGGTTTTGTTTATTTGTAAGTATTTAGAATCATGTGTGTATAGTCATTGTGTGACTAGAATGTCATCAGAATCAGAATTTTAACTAGCATATAAAGAGGTAATGCCGTAATTTCTCAGACTGCATTATATTTTATTTATTTTTTTAATGTTTATTTATTTTTGACAGAGAGAGGCAGAGCATGAGTGGGGGAGGGGCAGAAAGAGAAGGAGACACAGAACCCAAAGCAGGGTCCAGGCTCCAAGCTGTCAGCGCATAGCCTGACGTTGGGCTCGAACTCACAAACTCACAAGTTGTGAGATCATGACCTGAGCCGAAGTTGGGCGCCCAACAAACTGAGCCACCCAGGCGCCCGCCAGGCTGCATTTTAAAATTTAGTTCAGAAGCTCAGCATCCCACTGGTAGGTGATGGTCGCAAAACAACTTTTATAACAAGAGACCTCTTGTGTAGCTAAAAAAAGGACTTCCGGGAGTCTAAGCCAATCAACTTTATAACATATATATCCAGTTCACACTGCTTTACAGCCAGTAATTCTTTCATATACATTTAATTTTCAGAAGGTTGATTGTTTGACCGCGCCTTCACCTTAACTGCTCTGACAAGTGAAAGAGGGGGTGCTGAGCCCAGCAGTGAAATCATTACAGCCCTAAAATGATTTATTTTACACCCTCAAAACAAACCTTTCCAGCTCCTCAATTGTGGTTTACCATGTGTGAATGCAGACTCTATGAATGACCAGTGACTACATAATTTAGGTGCAAAAAAATAACCATTATGGCATTTAGATCCTTATCATTATGTTGCATTTCCTGTGCTTATTTCGCAGGAGCTGGGAGACCTGCTCTTATAACAGCTCCTCAAAATAAAACCTTCAAAGGTATCAATCACAAAACCTACATGTTTGG
This sequence comes from Panthera uncia, assembly GCF_023721935.1. NCBI lineage: Eukaryota > Metazoa > Chordata > Mammalia > Carnivora > Felidae > Panthera > Panthera uncia. Next base: position 18,180,021 of record NW_026057585.1, on the reverse strand, counting down.
TTTTGTGTGTGGAGATTTTAGAAGTTTGCCATAAATTCTTAGTTGTTTTTTTTTTTTTTTTTTTGCAAGTAACATATAAGGTCAGTCTCGTGCTCAATTGTTAATTAGGCAAAATATGTCTTCCTATTATAATGGCAGCTCATTGCCTCCTATCCCCATTGCTAGATGGAACATTTTTGCTTGCATACCATGTAAAAGAATTTTGTAATACATTGCACCCTTTTGTTCATTTTAAGTTTTGTATAAAAAAATGACTGTGATTTAAATAGTAGTAAAGGATATGTTTTCCTGTGGTATTATATATTGTAAACTTTAGCGTTTTAAATTCATTTTACTATAACCTCAAAGTAACAGATTTAGCTCATTCAGTTCATGGAAAATGTCAGTTCTGCTGGCAAATGTCAGATCAATTAGCCAAATAAATTTGTTTTCTGACAAAGAGTCAGACTATATTTTTAGCATGATAATAATACACATATGAAATTATACCCGTTTGAAAACCTCCTTATGTTTGAAATACCACCCTAAAATGATGGTTGAGGAAGAAAGGGCCTAATGGTGTGGAACCTTATCTGGAGTGGGTCACAAAGATAAAATTAGGTATGGACAACATGAAGCCCTCTTGGCCTTGTTTGACCAAGAAACACATTGCTTTATTTGATGCCCTGGAGATTTTTGGACCCTGGGGCTAAAAGGTCATTCTGTTGTACTATGGTGAAAGGTCAGTTGTAAAAGCAGTACTGAGAAGCACAGTTGGTGACTAAAAATGCTTTCCTAGGAAGAACAATATTAGGAAAGAATCACAAGGAAGTTGAGGATTTGAATATCAATTCCCTTAATGCTATTATGCCTACCCAACTCACTGAAAAGCTTTCATATAACTTTGGTTATGGACATAACCAAGTCTTAAGACCAATATAGGAAATCAATGGCCCTTGGTTTTTCTAACTCAAAAAAAAAAAACAAAACATATTTATATACATATACCATATATATTTCCTAATCTTGATCAATTGTTACATTTTAATAATATACATTCAACATACATTTATGTAACAGACATTGTTCTAGCTGCTGGGGCTGTATCAGTGGGATAAATCATATTATTGTTTCCAATTATTCATTCCTCTTGTGTAAGAGAATTCTCCATGCTCAGATTTACCACATGTATCTCCGTAAGTGTAGTGCAATTTTTCATTCCATTGTCAGTCTTGTCCATTTGACTTATTTCATCAAAGGATAGTGAGTGAGCCCATTATGTACCTCATACAAGCAGAAGCTTTAAAAGGTATGCAAGTGTACTGGTCATGTGCTCTGACTCCTTCAATAAGCATATGCCAGAGAACTCCTTCCCTGTATCTTATCAACCTGGCTTGAGAAGATATATATAGCTCAGCACAACACAGAAAGGTCTAGCAGAGACTTGGATGACCCATAGCCCTCATGTAAGCTAAATAAGAAATAAGTTATTTCGTAGATGCCACTGAGATTTGTTAGCTATGCAATATTTACTGCAACAAAAGCTAAGGAAACCAATGAACAAAAAAAGGGGGTATCCCTACTCACAGGTTACAGTCTACACACACACACACACACACACACACACACACATATGTAGTATATACAAGAAAATAACATTATTTGACCTTATGTGGTCAACACTATTTAAGTGTTCATATATACTTGTTAGTTTATGTTAAAGAACAGAAAAACTTGGGAGGATAGGGTTAGATGGCAGCAGAGTAGGAGGACCTTAGGTGCACCTCGTCCTGCGAATACAATTAGATAACTGTCAAATCATCCTAAATAATGCAGAAATCAATCTGAAGACTGGCAGAACAAACTCCACAACTAAAGGTAGAGAAGAAACCACATCATAGAAGGTAGGAAGTGTAGAGCCACTTGGGATAGAAATGGATCCTGGCCACTGCAGCGGGGGGAGGGAGCTGTGGTCGTGGAGAAGGGTGAGAGACAGAATATCACACAGAGGAGTGCATGGGAAAACAAACACCCACAGCAATTGGCTTGGAAAGCAAGAGGGTCTGAATTTCATGAGTTCATACAACCAGTGGGGCTTACAGCCTAGAGCTTTAAGTCCCAAAGGTCAGCGTGCTTGGCTCAAGGAAAGCTCAGAGGACACTGGGGTTACTCTTGGAGAAAAGGTAGAGCAAACAGCCCACAGACTCACTGTGGAAACAGCCATCTCAAGAGTTCCTAGAGCACACAGTGGGGAGGTTGGCTGCTCACCTCAGAGCATATCCCAGGAAGGGAGTGTTCACGGAGTGACCACTCTGGGAACAAAGGAACTGGCAGGTTCCCTCTCCCACCCCTCAGCATAAATACAGAACCACCTGTGGGAACCAGCACAGCACCCACACTCTACCTAACTTACTTATACCAAGCCTTGCCTTCCATTCTCTGGTGGAACTGAATCACCCTTACCTCAGTCCCAGTACAGCAGACACCCTCTCCAGAAGACCATTTCCAACCCATCCAACACCATGTCTCCTGACACACAGGAGTTTTGTGACTCTGTTCTGATGCAGTGACAGATCTCATTTCACAAGCAGATCAGAGCACATCTAGTTAAATGCCACATTCAGGCCAGGGACTGCACACTGCCCATAACAGGCAGAGAGCCTCTGCAGATGATTGGCCTGAAGGATAAAGCAGCCATGACACAACAGCAGAGTGCACACAGCACAAGTGAATACACTTCTGGAAGCACCAGTCCTTGAGGAGCAGGGAACACTACACTGCAGGGCACTCTAAGACCTTCTTCATAAATCCATCACCCTCAAGAACAGGGGACGTAGCTGACTTCTCTAACACACAGAAACAGTCACAGAGACTTAGACAAAATGAGAAAACAGAGGAATTTGTCCCAAATGAAATAATAGGACAAGACCACGGCTGGAGATCTAACCAAAACATATCAGATATTAGTAATATGCCTGATGGGGAATTTAAAGCAAAGATCATAAGGATACTCACTGGACTTGAGAAAAAAGTGGAGGACATCAGTGAGACCATTAACACAAAGATAAGGATTAACATAGCAGAGATAAAGGACTCAAAAACTAAATGCAAAAGAGCTTGATGGAATGAACAGCAGACTGGAAGACACAGAGGAATGAATTAATGACCTAGGAGACAGAGTAATGGAAAATAATCAAGCTGAACAAAAGAGAGAAAAAAGAATTATGCCAAACAAGAATAGACTTAAAGAATTCAGTGACTCCATCCATTGTATTAACATTCATATTATAGGAATCCCAGAAGAAGTGAAAAGGGGGCCAGAGAATTTATTTGAAGAAATAAAACTTTCCTAATCTGAGGAAGGAAACAGATATCCAGATCCAGGAAACACATAGAACCTCTAACAAAAGCAAATCCACACCTGGACATATTGTAATTAAAATGGTCAAATATAATGATAAGAATCAAGACAGGGGCACCTATATGGCTCAGTCAGTTAAACATTTGACTCTTGGTTTCAGCTCAGATTATGATCTTACAATTTGAGCCCCACATTGGGCTCTGCACAGCTGGCAGTGCAGAGCCTGCTTGGGATTCTCTCTCTCCCTCTCTCTCTGCCCTTACCCCACTCATGCTCTCTCTGTCTCTCTCAAAACAAATAAATAAGCTTAAAAAAAAAAAAAAGAAGCAAGACAAAAGGAAACAGTTACATACAAAGGAAACTTCATAAGAACATCAGTGGATTTTTTAGGAAAAACTTTACTAGCCAGAAAGGAGCGATATGATATATTCAAAGTTCTGAATGGGAAAAACCTGCAGCAAAGAAGACTCTATCCAGCAAGGCTATCATTCAGAATAGAAGGAGAGATAAAGAGTTTCCAGACAAAAACTAAAGGAGTTCATGACCACTAAACCAGCCCTGCAAGACATATTAAAGGGGAAAGGAAAGGAAAGACCAAAAATGGCAGTATGAAGGTAAAAAACACAAAAGGAGTAAAAATGAATATTTCTGTCAAAAATCTGTTTCAATAGAAGTAAAAAAAAACCACATTGACAAAATACAACATACATTCATGATAAAAGCTCTCAACAAAGTAGGTTTATAGGGAACATACTTCAACATAATAAAAGCCATGTATGAAAAACCAACAGTTAATATAATCCTCAGTGGGAAAAAACTGAAAGCCTTTCCCCTAAGATAAAGAACAATACAAGAATGGGGGTGCTTGGGTGTCTCAGTTGGTTAAACATCCAACTCTTGAGTTTGGCTTAGGTCATGATCTTGCAGTTGATGAGATCAAGCCCCACATCAGGCTCTGCGCTGATAGCACAGAGCCTACTTGGTATTCTCTCTCTCACTCTCTCTGCCCCTCCCCTGCTTGTGCTCTCCTCTCTTTCTCAAAATAAATAAATAAATGTTAAAAAACATAAAAGAACAATATAAGGATGTCCACACTCACCACTTTTATTCAAGACGGTACTGGAAGTCCTAGTCACCAATCAGACAACAAGAAGAAATAAGAGGCATCCAAATCAGCAAGGAAGAAGTCACACTTTCACTATTTGCAGATGGCATGATATTCTATATAGGAAACCAAAAAGACTCCATAAATTTTTTTTAGAACTGATAAAAGAATTCAGTAAAGTTTCAGGATACAAAATCAATGTACAGAATCTGTTGCATTTCTATACACCAATAATGCAGCAGAAAGAGAAATTTCTTAAGAAAACAATTCCAAAAATATTTACAAAAATTATTTACAAAAATAATAAGATATCAAGGAATAAACCTAACCAAAGAGGTTAAAGACCTGTACTTGAAAACTATAAAACACTAGTAAAAGAAATTGAAAACAACACAAAGAAATGGAAAATAATTCTATGCTCATAGAACCAAAGAACAAATATTTTTAAAATGTTGTGCTACCCAAAACAGTCTATGCATTCAATTAAATCCCTATGAAAATACAAATAGCATTTTTCACAGAGTTAGAACAAGCAATCCTAAAATTTGTGTGGAACCACAGAAGAGCCTAACTAGTCAAATAAATCTTGAAAAAGACAAGCAAAACTGGAGGTATCACAATTACCAACTTCAAGTTATATTACATAGCTTTAGTGATCAAATAGCGTGGTACTGGCACAAAAATAGATACATAGATCCATAGAATGGAATAGACAATCCAGAAATAAACCCATAATTAATGGGTTTATTAATCTTTGACAAAGCAAGAAAAAATATCCAATGGGGAAAAAAGAATATCTTCAACAAATGATGTTCAGATAATTGGACAGCAACATGTAAAAGAATGAAAGAGGACCACTTTCTTACTGTACACACAAAAATAAATTCAAAATGATTAAAGTCCTAAATGTGAGACCCGAAGCCATAAAAATCCTAGAAGAGAACACCGACAGTAATTTCTCTGACATCAACCATAGCATCTTTTTCTAGATAGGTTCTTTGAGGCAAGGGAAACAAAAGCAAAAATACACTAATGGGGCCATATTAAAATAAAAATTTTCTGCACAGCAAAAGGAAACAATCAACAAAACTAATAGGCAGCCTACTCAATGGGAGAAAATATTTGTAAATGATATATTTGATAAAGGGCTAGTGTTCAAAATATATAAAGAACTTATAAAACTCAACACTCCCCAAAATAATCTAATTATAAATGGACAGGAGACCTGAACAGACATTTCTCCAAAGAAGACATACAGATAGGCAACAGACACATGAAAAAATGTTCATAATCACTTATCATCAGGGAAATGCAAATCAAAACTACAAGATATCATTTCATACCAGTCATAAAGGCTACAATCAACAACACAAGAAACAACAGGTGTTGGCGAGGATATGCAGAAAAAGGAACACTCGTGTACTGTTGGTGAGAATGCAAAGTGGTGCAGCCACTCTGGAAAGCAGGATGCAGTATCTTCAAAAAGTTCATAATAGAATCACCCTATGATCCAGCAATTGCACTAGTAGGTATATATCCAAGGAATGCAAAAACACTAATTCTAAGGGATACATGGATTCCTATGTTTATGACAGCATCATTTACAATAGCCAAGATGTGGAAACAGCTCTAGTGTCCATCAACTAATGATGCGTAAATGGATAAAGATGTGAAAGATAGATGATATATAAATAGATAGATGATAGATAGATAGATGTATAAATATATTTATACATACAATGAAATATTATTTAGTCACAAAAAGAATGAAATGTTGCCATTTGCAAATACTGGATGGAGCTAAAGGGTATAATGCTAAGGGAAATAAGTCAGTCAGAGAAAGACAAATACTAAATGATTTCACTCATATGTGGAATTTAAGAAACAAAAGGAGCAAAGGGAAAAAGAGAGAGAGAGAAACCAAGAAACACTCTTAACTATAGAGAGTAAACTGATGGTTACCAGAGGGGAGGTGCGTGGGGGGATGGGTTAAATAGGTGATGAAGATTAAGGAGTGCACTTGTGATGAGCACCAGGTGATTAAAATAAAAACTAAAAACAAAAACAAACACAAACAAACAGACAAAAACAGGGGCATCTGAATGGCTCATTTGATTAAGTGTCTGACCCTTGATTTCAGCTCAGGTTGTGGACTCACAGTTTGTGAGTTCAAGGCCCACGTTGGAATTATCTCCCTCTCTCTCTGCCCCTTTCTCTCTCTTTCTCTCTCTCTGCCCCTTTCTCTCTCTCTCAAAAATCAATAAACAAACTTTAAAAACTTAAAAAGAAAAGAAAAACTTTGGATGTTCCTGCAACTTTGTTGCAGGAAACAAAAGCAATATGTATATAAGATTGATAAAGTTTACACTTTCCATTTCCTTTTACTGATCATACTTCCACTTGAAGCAACAATAGCAAACAAAAAAATGTTATCGTTAAATAATTATTTCATCTTGCAGTGAAGGAAAGAATCTATTTGGAGAAAGAAAAGGAGGAAGAAGCTTAAATTGGGCATAAAACCCTTACATAAACCTAAATATATGAATGAAACCATTAAGGTGAATGGATACTTTTATAATGTCTTATGCAATGTCCTTTCTCAGAGTGTGAAATTGTTTAAGCCTTAGTCTAGAATATTCCTTTACACATGAGCATTTACCTCTTTGTGCCAAAATCCATTCATTCAATTAACACTTACTGTATGTCTTTGATGCACTGCCAACATTCCCGTAGGTTCTGTCTGCTCCTGGAATCACAAGTATTAATGGGTTTTAGGTGTTTTATATGGTTCCCTTTTTAATATGTATTTCCTTTTTTTTTTTTTTTTTGCAATGATCTTATGAAGTTCGTGTCTCAATCCTAATGCCATAATAAGGCATTTCTTTAAACTATATAAGAAAGATTGACTGATTTAGACATAGAAAATGCACATTGATTAAAATTTTAAAATTAACAATACACTTAGAAGTTTAATTCATGACTCATCATTATACAACCAAAACTGTCTTGAAAAAGCACATGAGCATGAAGTCTCCCAATATAAGGTGTGAAAGTTAAATATCATAGTGTTATAATGTTATACTTTTTTGATACTTTACACGGATTTAACTACTTGGCACATTATTTTCTTTATACATATAGCACATATATATGTTCCATAACAATAAATAGCTTAGTTTGTGTTTTAACTTCATTTAAATTATATCAGGAAGTATGTATTCTACTGCAAGATTTTTATTACACTACATTTTATGTTTATAAAATGCAGCTCTTTTGATATATGTAGATGAAGATCATTTATTATGTTTTGTATCATAACGTGTAACTATACTACCTTGTATTTACCATTCTCAGTGTGACAGATATTTTCATTTGTCTCCAGTGTTTCTGTATTATGAACGACTTTATATTATTGTACATATGTCCTGGAACATAATCCTGGAGAATTTCATGGTATATATCTGGAACTGAAATAGTTTGTAAGATGGATACTTGTTTACCTTTAAAAATCATGCCAAATTGTTTCCCAAAGTGAAGGTACTGTTTACACTCCACCAGCAGTGTATATGAGTTCCAGTTATTCACATTAGGTAATTCGCAGTAGGTAATTTTTTCATTTTCCAGTTTCTCTCATACGAGTAAGTATAAGATGATGGCAATTGTAGTTTATTTGAAATTCCACGATTATGTTTATTACACACATATTTTTTTCTTCTATGAAAATAGTGTTGTTCATATTTTCTCACTTTTGAGAATTGTATGCATTTTATCTTGCTGCTTTTTAGATGTCATTTATATGTTCTGAGAACTAATTCATTGTTGGTTATGTGGTTTGCAGTTGATTACCCTAACATTCTATGAAATATTTAAGGAAGAAGAAATCCACTTAGAGGATAAAAGACCCTTCCAAAGTCACATCAGAATATTTTTGAAATCCAATAATGTTCAACTAAGTGTTTTGGTCATGGTTTTGGTTTTAGAACACATCATTTTTAGAACATTTCTCCTTAGAATAAACATATTTTTGTGTGTGAAGGTTATATTTTTTTAATGTTTATTTTTGACAGAGAGAGAGAGAGAGCGAGCATGAGCGGGGAGGGACAGAGAGAGAGGGAGACACAGAATCTGAAGCAGGTTCCAGGCTCCCAGCTGTCAGCACAGACCCCGACATGGGGCTTAAAATCACAGCCTGAGAGATCATGACCTGAGCCGAAGTCGGAGGCTCAACCGACTGAGCCACTCAGGCACACCCAGCCGGTATATTTTTTAACTCTTGGTATATTTGACGTATTGAGTCTCCTGACTCTAGATTTTGGATTGAGGTGCCCTTAGTTACTTCCTATTGGCACTCAAGCAAGTAAAATCAATAATTTTGATTGCAACCAAAACACATTATAGGCCAGTGAAATATATAATTACAAGTATAATACAAAACTAAAATATTACATAATTTAACAGTTACTTGATTATTGGAAAAATTCTCAGTGCATTCCCTTCTCTTTGTTTTTGCCTTACCCACCCCCCCATTACATCATCAGACACTGGTGATTGCTATTAAAGTCATCAAAAAGAACAGGTTCTTAAACGCCAGAGGTCAAAATATGACAGGTTTTTACTTCTAAAAAAGTTTTCCCTCCAAACATATTATCGCTAAGTAATTTGTGTGATATAAAGATCAGTGAAAACTTCAGAACTGTAGAAATAAAATCCAATTTTAATTTTTTTTAAGTTTGTTTATTTTTGAGGGGAGGGGGAGAGGGAGAGGGAGAGAGAATCCCAAGCAGGTTCCATGCTGTCAGCACAGAGCCTAATGTGGGGCTTGATCTTACCAACTGTGAGATCATACCCTGAGCTGAAATCAAGAATCAAATGCTTAACCAACTGAGTCATCCAGGAACCCCAATCCAATTTTAATTTTTAAAAAATTATACACATAACATGAATATTAGATTATTATTCATTCCAAATAGCATCCAATAATCCATTATTTAGTGTAGTATTTTGGTGTGAAATGAATAAAGACTACATAAACTAAACTGACTCATGTAAAACAAAGAATGTCTACTTTTACCCAAAAATTTTGAATTTCAATGGAAAATGGACTGAAAGAGCAACAAAACATTTTTCCAGTAATGAAAATAGTATTTTAAACAAAAAGAGATGGAACCATATTATAACTAAGCCCCTCATGCCAAGTTTATTGCATATTCTAAATCAAACAAAAAGTTTAAGAATTTGCACCAGTGGTAGGTCAATCTCAGAACACATATACTTTTAATAAAACTCTATTGTGTTTGTAGTTGTTTATGTGTCTTCTTCATATGGTCAGCAGCTGGAAGTTATGTAACATCAAGACCATGAAATGTTCTACATAATTCTCAATGCTCTCTTTATGCAAAATCATAGCAGTAGCAAAGTTATGAATTTAAGCCTTAGATAAATAATGCATTTTATTGAATTCTGAAGGAAATGACCTTAGTGTCATACAACAATACCAAAAATACCTGAGGTATTCACAAGGGCTCTAAAACTGAGAGGCTGAAAGTACAAGAGTTGGTGCAGGGATATGGGGTGACAGTTGCCACCGTGGGCTGCATGAAAAAGCACGCATTTTGGAGACAGATCTGTTTGTGTCTTAACTCTCCTTCTTACTAGCTGTGTAGTTTATTTCAATGTATAAAAGAGGACAATTACGGGGTGCCTGGATGGCCCAGTCAGTGAAGTGTCAGACTCTGGCTCAGGTCATAATCTCACAGTCCATGGGTTTGAGTTCCACGTTCGGCTCTGTGCTGGCAGCTCAGAGCCTTGAGCCCACTTTGGATTCTATGTCTCCCTTTCTCACTGCCCCTCCCCTGCTTGCTCTCTCTCTCTCTCTCTCTCTCTCTCTCCCAAAAACAAATAAACATTAAAAAAAACACCTTTAAAATAGGACATTTACTACTAATGTAAGTTAGGCTGCAGAAACAAACAACTCTAAAACCTGAGTGGCGTATAAAAAGAAAGTTTTTTCGTGTTTGTCATGAATTGACAAAGCATCCACAAATAAATACTTCAGTCCAGAGGTGACACATGTCATTTCCACTCACAATGTGTTCGCTAACACTCATCATAAAGTCCCACCCAGAGTGATGGAGTGTAAAAGAGCATTCCGACAAGGCTTCTGAAAAGCAGAGATCCAGAAATACTAGATACAGCATGTAAGATTAGTACAGGGTTGTTAATAATTTACTAATAATATGCATAAGGTTTCTAGCATAGTGTTTATGACATATAATGGTAATTATCTGGAAACATTCTTCATTAAGGGTTGGTGCTGAGCATACAAAATTAGCTTTAGGAAGAAAGAATAAAATAACATTATGAGCAGAATTTGTGTATACTTTATAGTTCTGCGTATGTTAAAGTTTCTTTGGTGATCATATTTTAAAAATACACTAAAGATATCCTTTTTTATTTTTAAATATTTACAGTGGCATTACTATACCTTGTCAGTTATCCAGCTCATATGAAATCTAGAAATTTAGTCAGAAAATCAAAGAACTTGGGGCACCGGGGTGGCTCAGTTGGTTAAGTGTCCAACTTCAGCTCAGGTCACGATCTCACAGTTCGTGAGTTCAAGCCCCACAACAGGCTCTTGCTCTCAGTGCAGATCCTGCTTCAGATTCTCTGTCTCCCTCTCTCTCTGCCCCTACCCTGCTTGTGCTCTCTCTCTCCTCAAAAATAAATAAAAAATTAAAGAAAAGAAAATCAAAGAACTTATGTTCCAGATATTATTTGGATCTTTTCCAAACTTGTTAAATATGATAGGAATGTTTTTTTTTGTGTGTGTGTGTAGCAAAGCTTTAACTAATGTTCAAAGAAGAGAAACCAAACAAAAAATTTATGGTTCAACCCTTCAAATTTTTTTGGAAATTAGACCCAGAAAATTTTCATTCCCAAGGGTATGCAATTATTTGTTTACGGGGATGGGAAATAGTGTCATTCATATTTCCTAACTTTATTATTAGTGAAGGAGATAGAATGACTACAAATATGTTCTAATTTCTAAAAGTTCTGTGCTTTGTAGGTATTTCCACACAAAATGGTAAGTATAGTATTATAATTCTTAGAATGAGCAAAGAAAATTTACTGCTATGCTTCCAAAAGTCTGCAAGACTATGAAAAGTACAGTTTAATTCCACTTGTATTCATTGAATATTTATTATAAGCAAAAAAAATTATATGTTCTCAGAATTTATTTATCTTATAACTGGATGTCTATACCTTAGACTTTTAAAATTAGACTTTAAAACTACCAATAAAGAGAAATTGATATATCTTTTCAAGGCATTTTGTTTAGAACCAGGAATAACATTAGCTTTTTGCTGAGGAAAATGGATTTTACAACCATAACCATATGTAAGACATAGATGAAACTAGACATATTTCTTGACATGGATGGAACTAGATAAGCAACATTAGTCAGAGAAAGACAAATTCAGTATGGTTTCATTCATATGTAGAATTTAAGAAACAAAACAGATGAACATAGGGGGAGGGAAGGAAAAATAAAATAAAATAAAAACAGAGAAGGAGGCAAACCATAAGAGACTTAACTATAGAGAACAAAATGAGGGTTGCTGGACGGGAGGTGGTTGGGGGGATAGGCTAAATGGGTGATAGGCATTAAGGAGGGCACTTGTGATGAGCACTTGGTGTTATATTTAAGTGATGCATCACTAAATTCTACTCCTGAAACCAATACTACACTGTATGTTCACTAATTTGAATTTAAATATAATCTTGGAAGAAAAAAAATATCAGGTAATTAGATATCAGGTAAAAAAAATGATAAACCTTAATCAAAATTTGAAGTCCTGTTAAGGTGATAAAAAGGCAATTTAAAATGGGAGAAAATATTTTCAAACCACATACCTGAAAAAAGTACTCATATTTAGTATACTCACAATCCATTTGGAAATTGGGCAAAAGACATGGAATACGCATTTCACATAAAAAGAATATGCATAAAAAGAATATGCAATAGCAAATAAGCATATAAGCACATGACGAAATATTCAACATCATTAACCATTTAGTGAAATGCAAGTTAATACCATAATGACATATTACTACAATTAATAGGAGTTTAAAAATAGTGACAACAACAAATTTGGTTAGGATGTGGAGAAATTTCATCATTCAGATATTGCTGGTGGGAATGTAAATATAAACGGTACAGCCACTGTGGAAAATAGTTTGAGAATTTCATTATTTATTCATTTATAATGTTTATTTGTTTTTGAAAGAGAGAGAGTGTGAGCAGGGGAGGAGCAGAAAGAGAAGGGGACAGAGGATCTGAAGTGGGCTCCGTGCTAACAGTAGCGAGCCCGATATGGGGCACACACAAAAACTTGATTGAATATCAACAGAATTATATTGAGGGAAAAAAACAATCTCAAGAGGTTACATATTGTATGATACCATTTACATGATATTCTTGAAATGATAAAGCTATAGTGGCAGACAGATTTAGTGATTGACTAGGGCTAGGGACATAGACGAGGGAAGGATAAAGGAAGGCTTAAGTAATGAAGGAGTAGCCCAAGGGAAATTTTTGTGGTGATGGAATAGTTCTGTATCTTGATAATGGTAATGGTTACATAAATGTATATGTGTGATAAACTTGTATAGAAATATACACACAAAAAATGAGTGCGTGTAAAACTGGTGAATTCTGAATAAGCCCGGGGGTGCAGCAATGTCAGTTTCTCGGTTTTGCTGCTGAACCACAGTAGTTTGATGTTGCCTTTAGGGGAAAACTGTGTGAAGAGTATGTGGGACCTCTCCACTACTTTTGTAATTTCCAGTGAATTTATAACTACTTGAAATCAAAAATTTTTTAAACCACTAAGTAAGAATAAAAACAACAACAACCACCACCAAATAATATCTGTAATGTTAAGATAGAATATGCATGAAAAATTCATTCTAGGAAGTGTATAGGCTGGCTAGAAGTGCATAGGAGATGTGGCTATAGAATTCTTCCATACTAGTACAAAGAAAAAAACAGAATGTTTACAGTGTCATAATATTAAAAAAGCTGTTTAAAATAAAATCACACTTCTGAGGCTAGCAGAGATTTGTTTCCCCTGGACAAGAATATCAGATCTGCACTGTACTTCTGAGAATCAATTTAATATTCATTCAGTGAAAATAAGAAGCTTCAGATAATTATTTTATTTACAGAAATATTATTGTTCTTAATAATGAATATATTGAATATGAATAATGAATTGCAATATAAAAGCACCCATATATACTCCTTTTGTCTTTTTATGAGTCTCATGGGGTTTATAAATAAATTATGTCTTGTTAATCCTGTCAAAGTTTGCAAGATGCCTTTAGCACACACATTGAAGACTAAATTGGAGTTCACAGATTTAATAAATGGAAAAAATTATACCCTGATTTTCTAGCTTTAATTTCAGAATTTCCCCATTGCTACACAAGTTTGTCTCCTAAAGGCAATATATAGATTGCTTTTATTTATAAAAAATAAAAACTTGCAATTGTGTTATATTGTAACAAAGATGGAATTGTTCACAATGAATTATTTGTAATTATTTATAATATTTCTATATTTACATACTCCTTGGGTTTGATTTGTAAGGCTTAATATTGAAAATATAAATACATAAAAAAGTATATTTTTAATGGATCTTTGGGATAAATAACTTTGCAACCAAAGAATGCTCACATTTGAGAACCTTTAAAGTATTGTACCTCTGCATTTGCAGTTTAGATCACAAGGTCACATAAGATAGCATAACATTTTACTTTGTACAATAAATAAAATATTTCATATAAAATGTAAAATTGGACAACTTATGTTATTCTATTGTAGTGAAAGCATCATGAAGATGCCAGCCTATCAAAAGTAAATTTATAAAAAAATAAGTGAAATATTTAGAAAAACAATGTCAATGCTAAAATTATTCTTATCAGGGCACCTGGGTAGCTCAGTTGGTTGAGCGTCTGACTCTTGGTTTCAGCTCAGGCCATGATCTCACAGTTGTTAGTTTGAGTCCTACATTAGGCTCTGTGCTGACAGCATGGTGCTTGCTTGGGATTCTCTCTTTCTCTCTCTCTGCCCCTCCCCTGCTCATGCTCTCTCGCTCTCTCAATAAATAAATAAATTAAATAAATAAAATAAATAAATAAATAAAAATAAAATTATTCTTATCATGTGTTATACCCAATTGAATATGGAGAACATAGCAGACTATTATGTGAAAGTAATGATTCACTGGAAGATAGAACAAAATAAAATAATAGTGTTTTTACTTAGAAAACAAACAAAAAAAGCTGCTGTCACCAAGAAAATGCTCCTCCTCAGATTGGTTACTTCCCCTTGATTGCTCCATTTCAGTTCCCACATGACATTTGGCATTTTTTATCTTGACACATTACAGTCTTAAACCTATGACCTTCCAAAGAGTTTAGCAGAGTCAAAACTATTATTGGAGAGATAAGGGGATAATTTAGTTTTTCAAATATGGTTTGTATAAATGTCAAGACAACCATAAAAATTCAAATGGAGAGCACCTTCAAAAAGTTCCACTTCATGATATAAAAAGGAAGACCATCTGTGATCAGTATTTGATGAGTAAAAGAAAATTTTGACTGATTTTTTCCCCCTAAGCTCCACAAAGTGAATTCAATTAGGATATAAAAATCTGATGACTCTTAACATTTCAAGATTCATTAAGCCCAGAGAATTGTGAATTCATCACTGGGTAAATTTTTTGTTTATTCCCAAGTCCACTGTACTGCTCTCCAAATGAGTAGTTAATAGAAGCCAGTAAAAGAAAGTGCATTTATATTTATCTCTATAATAAATAGCTAGCTAATAAACAACAGAACCAAGAACTAAATTTGGTTCTAAAATTTAAAATAAATAATGCAGGAGGTTAACAAGTAGAGCTAATAAATTAAGAATAGTAGGTGAAGTTCAGGTCACAGGGGGTTAAGGTCACTCATACATTCTTCAATATAAGGAGAGGAAGATCAGTAACTTGAGAACAAGGGCTTTGGAAAAAGAAATATCTGAGTTGTGGTATGTCTGCCATTCATTTGCCATGAACATGAATAACTCATCTTACATCTCTAGGTTTTAGGTTCCTGAGTTGTAAAAGTGTGCCGTAAATAAGACCAATGTGACAGAAATGTTGTCAGATTTCAATGACTTCATCTTTTACAGTGTTTGTTAAAAACACCTAGCACAAAATAATTAACTATTCAATAAATTTTAGCTATTTTGAGTCTTGCATACTCTCCAGAAGAATGGAAAACTGTAAGATTCTCTAGACAATGTACACCCTCCGGTTGGTCTTTTTCTACTGATAGACACCTGATCTGATGGCTTTTGAGGGGGGGAATTGAAAGCAAAACACTAATGATTTTACTTAAAAATTAACCTCTTAATTCAGGTTTTGCAACCCTGAATTAATTCTTTGTAAAATGTTTGTTTACAGTTATATTGTCATAACACTAATAGTTTTTCTGTAAGCAGGTTGGTAGTGGAACTGAACACATTTGGGGTTAATGCTGATTTTGCTACACAATAAAAATTGTTATAGACCTAATCACATTATGAAAACTAGTGCATGCTTCTTGTGGGAAATTTGAAGTGCAGAAAGGAAAAAATATGGTTCATTTATTATGGTTTGTTACCTGCTAAATTTTTTTGATTAATTTTTTTCATGCACATTTTTACATGCCATTAAATTGTCAACAAAATCTTCATTTTTAATGGCTGCATAATGAATGCAGTGAATTCTGAAAACTACTTACAAGCTGTGTAGCCTCTTTGAATCTTAGTTTCCTTGTCTGCAGCTTGGTGGTGATAATAATAGCCACCCCAAAGGCTTATTGTGGGGACTAAATGAGGAAATGCTTGTGAAAAAGCTGGAATGGTAAGCTAGAATGTACTATACAAATGTTAGTTATTATTAGCTCTGTTAAGCCAGTAAGAAGGAAGAAAAAATGTGATGGGGTGGATGCTGGCAGGAAAAAAAAAAAAAAAAAAAAAACTTTGCTGCTATTTTCTAGCTCTTTCCTACTTCAAGAGGAGGAACGGGATTAATAATAACTTTTGTTTTTGTTTTTTACTTCTGAATTAATATTGCTACAATATAATTAGAATTAACCCTCCACAAAAGATACGCAGTAGAAGAAAAGTCAAAGTCTACAGGCAGGTAGAGAGCAAGAGGTAGGAAGATTTATATCAAGTGGTCACCCTCTATTTAAGGATTAAAACATTAAATCAGATATTCATTAGATTCCAGTTTAAATGGTATTTGACTTAAATCCAGTTAGTTAACATACAGTGTAATATTAGTTTCAAGTGTAAAATACAGTGATTCAACACCTCCATACAACACCCTGTTCTCATCACAAAAGTATTCCTTAATCCCCATCACCTATTTAATGCATCTCCCACCACCTCCCCTATAGTAATTATTAGTTTGCTCTCTATAGTTAAGAGCCTGTTTCTTGGTTTGCCTCTGTCTTTTTTCCCCTTTGGTCATTTGTTTTCCTTCTTAAATTCCACATATGAGTAAAATCATACAGTAATTGTCTTTCTCTGACTGACTTATTTCACTTAGCATAATACTTTCTAGCTCCATTCATATCATTGCAAATGGCAAAATTTCATTCCTTTTTATGGCTAATATTCCATATATATATACGTATATATATATGTATATATATACACATACATACATATTATGTATATATATATACATACATACATAATATATTATGTATATTATATATACATACATACATATATACATATTATGTGTATTGTATATACATACATAATATATTATGTATATTATACATATATACATACATACATACATAATATATTATGTATATTATATATATATATAAAACTTCTTTATACATTCATTAATCGATGGACACTGGCTGTTTCCAAAATTTGGCTATTGTCGGGTGCATGTATATCTTTGAATTAGTATTTTTGTATTCTCTTTTTTTTAAGTTTTTAAAACTATTTTATTCATTTATTTTTATTTTGAGAGAAAGAGAGACAGCGTAAGTAGGGGAGGGGCAGAAAGAGAGAGAGACAGAATCCCAAGCAGGCTCCACACAGACAGTGCAGAGATCCACACGGGGCTCGAACTCATGAACTGTAAGATCATGACCTGAGCCAAAACAGAGAGTCAGACGTTTAACTGACTGAGCCACCCAGGTGCCCCATATTTTTGTATTCTTTGGGTAAATACCTAGTAGTTCAATTTGCTGAATCATACAGTAGTTCTATTTTTAACTTTTGAAGGAACATCCATACTGTTTTCCAGAGTGGCTGCACCACTTTGCATTCCCACCAACAGTGTAAGAGGTTCTCATTTCTCCCCATCCTCACCAACACCTGTCGTTTCTTGTGTTGCTGATTGGAGTGAGGTGATATCTCATTATAGTTTTGATTTGTATTTCCCTGATGATCAGTAATGTTGAGCATCTTTTCATGTGTCTGTTGGCCATCTGGATATCTTCTTTGGAGAAATGTCTACTTATGTTTTCTGCCCATTTTTAAATGGATTATTTGCTTTTTGGGTGTTGAGTTTACAAGTTCCTTATATATTTTAGATACTAGCCCTTTATCAGACATGTCATTTGCAAATATCTTCTCTTATTCCATAGGTTGTCTTTTAATTTTGTTGATAGTTTCCTCTGTTGTGCAGAAGGTTTTTATTTTAATGAAGTCCCAATAATTTATTTTTGCTTTTGTTTCCTTTGCCTCAGGAGTCGTATCTAGAAAGAAGCTGCTATGACCAATGTCAAAGGGGTTGCTGCCTGTGTCCTCCTCTAGGATTTTTATGGTTTAAAGACCTGACGTTTAGGTCTTCAGTTCATTTTGAATTTATTTTTTGTGTATGGTGTAAGAAAGTGGTCCAGTTTCATTATTCTGCATGTTAACGTCCAGTTTTCCCAGCACCATAGAGACTGTCTTTTTTCCAGTGGACATTTTTTTTCTTGCTTTGTCAAAGATTAATTGACCATATAGCTGTGGATTCATTTCTGGGTTTTCTATTCTGTTCCATTGATGTATTTCTACCAAAAAAGAGAACTACAGGGCAATATCCCTGATGAACATGATGCAAAAGTTCTCAGTAAAATACTAGCAAACCAAATTTCAAAATACATTTAAAGAAATCATCCCCCACAATCAAGTGGGATTTATTCCTGAGTTGCAAGGATGGTTCAGTATTCATAAATCAATCAATGTGATATAGTACATTAATAAAAAAAAGGATAAGAACCATATGATCATTTCAGTAGATGCAGAAAAAGTATTTGACAAAGTACAACATCCATTCATGAAAAAAACCCTCAACAAAGTCCGTTTAGAGGAAACATATCTTAATAAAACAAAAGACCATATACAAAAAATCCACAGCTAACATCATCTTCAATGGGGAAAACTGACAGCTTTTCCTCTACAGTCAGGAACAAGACAGGGATGTTCACTCTCACCACTGTTATTTAACATAGTACATGAAGTCCTAGCCACAACAATTAGCCAATAAAAAGAAAGAAAAGTCATCCAAAGCGGCAAGGAATAAGTCAAATTTCACTATTTGCAGATGACATGATACTCTATATAGAAAACCCAAAGGACTTCAAAAAACTGCTAGCACTGACACATGAATTCAGTAAAGTTATGGGATACAAAATCAACCTACAGAAATCTGTTGCATTTCTATACACCAATAATAGAGCAGGGGAAAGAGAAATTAAGGAATCAATCCCATTTATAATTGCACCAAAACCAGTAAGATGCCTAGGAATAAACCTAACCAAAGAGGTAAAAGACCTGTACTCTGAAAACTATAATGGGCACTGGGTGGCTCAGTCAGTTAAGCATCCAACTCTTGATTTCAGCTCAGGTCATGATCTCATGGTTTCTGGGATCAAGTCCCACATTGGGCTCTGTGCTGTCAGAGATTTTTTTTTCAATATATGAAATTTATTGTCGAATTGGTTTCCATGCAACACCCAGTGCTCATCCCAAAAGGTGCCCTCCTCAATGCCCATCACCCACCCTCCTCTCCCTCCCACCCCCCATCAACCCTCAGTTTCTTCTCAGTTTTTAAGAGTCTCTTATGCTTTGGCTCTCTCCCACTCTAACCTCTTTTATTTTTCCTTCCCCTCCCCCATGGGTTTCTGTTAAGTTTCTCAGGATCCACATAAGAGTGCAAACATATGGTATCTGTCTTTCTCTGTACGGCTGATTTCACTTAGCATCACACTCTCCAGTTCCATCCACGTTGCTACAAAGGGCCATATTTCGTTCTTTCTCATTGCCATGTAGTACTCCATTGTGTATATAAACCACAATTTCTTTATCCATTCATCAGTTGATGGACATTTAGGCTCTTTCCACAATTTGGCTATTGTTGAGAGTGCTGCTATAAACATTGAGGTACAAGTGCCCCTATGCATCAGTACTCCTGTATCCCTTGGGTAAATTCCTAGCAGTGCTATTGCTGGGTCATAGGGTAGGTCTATTTTTAATTTTCTGAGGAACCTCCACACTGTTTTCCAGAGCGGCTGCACCAATTTGCATTCCCACCAACAGTGCAAGAGGGTTTCCGTTTCTCCACATCCTCTCCAGCATCTATAGACTCCTGATTTGTTCATTCTGGTGACTCTGACTGGCGTGAGGTGATATCTGAGTGTGGTTTTAATTTGTATTTCCCTGATAAGGAGCGACGTTGAACATCTTTTCATGTGCCTGTTGGCCATCCGGATGTCTTCTTTAGAGAAGTGTCTATTCATGTTTTCTGCCCATTCCTTCACTGGGTTATTTGTTTTTCGGGTGTGGAGTTTGGTGAGCTCTTTATAGATTTTGGATACTAGCCCTTTGTCCGATATGTCATTTGCAAATATCTTTTCCCATTCCGTTGGTTGCCTTTTAGTTTGGTTGGTTGTTTCCTTTGCTGTGCAGAAGCTTTTTATCTTCATAAGGTCCCAGTAATTCATTTTTGCTTTTAATTCCCTTGCTTTTGGGGATGTGTCGAGTAAGAGATTGCTACGGCTTTGGTCAGAGAGGTCTTTTCCTGCTTTCTCCTCTAAGGTTTTGATGGTTTCCTGTCTCACATTCAGGTCCTTTATCCATTTTGAGTTTATTTTTGTGAATGGTGTGAGAAAGTGGTCTAGTTTCAACCTTCTGCATGTTGCTGTCCAGTTCTCCTACACCATTTGTTAAAGAGACTGTCTTTTTTCCATTGAATGTTCTTTCCTGCTTTGTCAAAGATTAGTTGGCCATACGTTTGTGGGTCTAGTTCTGGGGTTTCTATTCTATTCCACTGGTCTATGTGTCTGTTTTTGTGCCACAGAGATTTTTAATATATATTTGTTCATAAGTATACATATATACACATAGAGACAGAGACAGAGGGAGACAAAGAGAGACAGAGACAGAGAGAGAGAGAGAGAGAGAAATACATAAGCATTTAAATGTTTTAAAATTTTTAAAAATTCTTATTTATTTTTGAGAGGAAGACAGAGCATGAGTCAGAGAGGGGCAGAGAGAGGAAGACACAGAATCTGACACAGGTTCCAGGCTCTGAGCTGTCAGCACAGAGCCGGACATGGGACTCAAACTCATGAACCTTGAGATCATGACCTGAGCCAAAGTCAGATGCTTAAACAATTGAGCCACCCAGGCTCCCCAAATAAATAATCACTTAAAAACAATACCACCAGCATATTTCATAGAGCTAGAACAAACAATCCTAAAATTTGTATGGAGCCTCAAGTATTTTTAAATATTCATACTTACAATTTAATTTCTTGAATGTTTTGAGATGCATTTTGCTTTAGACAGCATCAAAAAGCAGGGGCCATCCTTCATCCTACCCTAACTCCTGCATTTCTTTATTTTTACTAAGTTCAATATTCAAAATATTCATTTGGGGGGAAATATTTTAATTTTATAAAATGGATGAATGGTCGAAAAAAGAATGCATTTGTCTCAAAAATCTCTTGATAGTGTTCCTATGATAGTAAAACATAGAAAAACATTACAATGATATTTAAATTATTTTTTTAAGTTTATTTGTTTGAGAGAGTGCGCACAAGTGATGAAGGAGCAGAGAGAGAGAGGGAAAGAGCATCTCAAGCAGACTCCACAACACCAGTGCAGAGCCTTTTGTGGGGCTTGAACTCACAAAGGGTGAGATCAGGACCTGAGTTGAGGTCAGATGCTTAACTGACTGAGCCACCCAGGCACCCAAAACCTTCTTTCTCCTTTTAAAGAGACATAAAAATGTGTCATAAATGTATGCTGGAATTGGCTTCACTTCCTGAAATTACAACTTGGCCCTCATGAAGGCTGCTTACATTAACTCAACATCTCTGAAGCTTGTGTAGAAGAATCAGTGTGAAAGGTAAGGAAGATGACTTTTTTTCTCCTCTTCCTAATATTTTAAAAGGGAAAAAATATGGAATGATATATGAACAGAGAAAACAGTGTTTTTCTGAACATCATATTGTTTACATTCCATTTAGGGAAATAGGACTTAGAGGGCAAAATTAGCAAACAATAGAACCTCACACACAGTTGAGTTGACAAGTATTTATAGAGTGGGTAATAAGGAGCTAACAAAATTCTCCAAACGTGTTGGTGGTCCAGATGAGGACTTTAGAGCACAGAGTACCTATGTGATCTATTGTGCTTTCAAAGATTTTTGTTCAAACATTACTGAGCTCCTGTAAAGAATGGTTGGTATGTTGGCCAGGGATCAAATCTGTTAAATTCCTTGAAGACAGTTAGGCTTCCAAAGTGGACTCTGTAATAAAGGCAGAGAAAAACCAGGATGGAGCAAAAACAGAGATAAATGAGTCACTAAATGAGACCTCATTCATTGGCTGAATAATCCTTGCATCTGAAGAACTTTCTAAAGGAGGCAAATGTGATCCTGCTTAATTTAGAAAGCCTCTGAGAAAGAGTAGTATTTGAGCTCAGCTTCAAAAACTCATGCTCTCCCAAGCTACAAATTGCTACAATAATTTGCTGGTTTTATCACATTCCTTTTGATCCTTTCCCTAATGATTTCAAATCATATTCTAATATATGAATTTAAATTAATTTTGTTGTCTGTCAATTTCATTTAACTACTGAGTCATCTATAGGAAACATAAGGAAATCAGCTAGCCTAATCTATGATGAAGGAAATAAATGGTGACATAAAAGGCTAAAAAAAAAACAATAAAAAATTAGGAAACTAAATGTAGGAGATCTTGCTTAAATAGCAAAGACTTTGGGATTGTTTCCAGAGAGCCAAAAAGATTCTTCTGACTGGAAATTTGTTGCATTGGCTCAGACAAAAATGTGCCTTATTTGTATACCTTAGTAGTGTTGCATTTTTGGATTCTGACACCCCTAAAATGGTCTATGAGAGTAGAGAGTTGATCCACTAATTGCTTTACTTTCTGTTCTTGGCATTTTGTGCTGATTAAATAAACTAACCTTGGAGTTATACAGAATGAATTAGTCTTGGGGAGCTTGAAAACTCATGTTGCTATAGCTGATTTGTTGAGTTTCATTGAGCAGGCAATCATTGATGTTCATTTTCAAACACTAAATTGAGAATTGCTCCTATAATTCTTTTTCCCTATTCTCTAAAGTTACATGTGCTGTATGAAAAGCAGAGGTAGCCACATTTATACAGACCAAGAGAATTTTTAAGCTCCATCTTTCACCCTCTTGGTCAAAACTCCCCTCTTCCTATCTGGAATTTCTTTTTTCTAACCAGAGTGTCTATGCATAGGTTTTCCTCGTTCTATGCCTTGAAACTGATACATAAATTGGACATGCTACTCAGATTTTAGTTTTGGTTTTGGTTTTACTTCTGAATGCTGCTGCTTGGATTATCCATTTTAAGGACCTGCACTGTGATGCCCAGGCAAAATCAGCTCAGCATCTCCTTCCAACTCCCCCTCCATCCATAGCTTAGGGAAGGACAGCTCAGGACTTCAGCTTGTATGGAATTAAAGAATTAGACAGGTTTGTTCGAAGACTGTGATTCACTTGGGACTGCCCCATGGAGCCTGAGGGGACAAAGAAAAATTACCACCTCCTCCTTTTCCTAAGATCTAACAGTTACGTAGAGTCTCTAAAGTGCTCCTGGCCATGTTGCAGCATGTCCCAAGGAGGTTTTATATGTGTAAAAATAATCTTCATAAAGACTTAAATGACTCTTCCCTTTTTTTTTCGTTAACAAATACACTCAAAATCACTTAACTACATTGTCTCATATACTTTTGTGGGATCTCAAGACTTGTTAGAGAAAAACTAATTTTGATTAACTACAGTTTTGTTTTCATTTCTGCATTATCTCACTGTGAAATACTCGTTGTTTGTTTGCTTGCTGTGGTGTTTATGAACCATAGCTTTGCTTGCCTTTTGATGTTTGACAAAACACCTCAGTAAAGCAGAAAATCCATTAACACTCTATTCCTGACTTGTTTCCTTTATAAGAAAAGTATGTACAGTATTACTTTCAATTTCTAGGTTAGATGTTTTCTATTAGTTCCAAAATTTATCAAATAAGTGTGTTCATTCTTTTCACAATAAAAATTAGTAGGTTTTTTTTAATAGTCATGGGTATATTTATTTATAGCTTTTCTCACACACATATTTTGATATGTTGGAAACACATCTTTATTTTCTGATACCCTTTTTTACAGTTTTAGAATAGCATTAGGAAAAGAAGAGAGATTCTAATTAATGCTATTGCTGTCCTAGAAAATCTATATGGACTGTTGGTTGAAAAAGCACTAGCCTATACACTCACTCCTGAATTCCACAAAATATGGAAATGTCAAACTTAATATATTCCAAATTTAACTTATTATTTCACCTCCAAGCACCCCTTTCTCAAATTAGTTCTCATTCTATAATCTTTATCTTTTTAAATAGTGTACAACCATCAAGTAGAAGTCTTGTGTCATCTTCAGCTGTCGTATCATGTTCTTTTTTTTTTTTTAATTCTCCAGAATAAAATCAATAACTAAAAACTATTTATTCAATCTTAGAATTGTTTCTTTAATCTGGATTTTCCCATAAGTTTGTACTGGTGGCCCCTTATTTTCTCTCACTTAGATTATCATAACACAACTACTTCTCACTTAGATTATTAAAATCATGCTTTAGCCACCAGAATTTCCTTCAGCCTTCCACCTTCCATGCAGCTACAAGATTCATCTTCTTATGAAATAAATCTCCATTCAATTATTCAGTTATCCCATCATTCTCTCATTCTTCCACTCAACAAATCAAGCAACACCATCTTCGAACTTACATTTGATATTGCTTTTCTTTTTAGGTTGCCCATTAGAAAATTTTGGCCACATTTATTATTTTTTTAATGTTTATTTATCATGAAAGAGAGAGATAGAGAGTGGGAGAGGGACAGAGAGAGAGGGAAAGAGGGATAATCTCAAGCAGGCTCCCTGTGGTCAGCACAGAGCCTGATGCAGGGCTGAATCTCACGAATGGTTCAGATCATGACCTGAGCCAAGATCAAGAGTCTGATACGAAACTGACTGAGCCACCCAGGAACCCCTGGACACATTTATAACTCATCCCCTGCAAATGCGTAAATTCATTACTGAATGCATTGGTGCAATGGCTTCATTGCTCACTCCATTTTATATAACTCCTTCTTGTTTACTTTTCTATTTGGTCTCATAATTGTCTTACATCATGTATAACTTCATAACTATGATTGTCTTATGCCATAAGAAGAAGCATATATAAAGTCATTCATGAACAATTCCAAACCTAACCTTATTGGCTTCTTAAATCATCTGGCCTCCTCATTACTCATAAGATAAAGTATAAACACTTAGCGCGGCTTCATTGTCTGGCCTCTGCATTCTTGAGCATCAAGTCTCATAACCTTGTGTTCAGAAACACAGATTTTCTAAGGACACATAGCATAAGCCCTAGCTTTTCAACTTGTCATTTTTGCTCGTACTTTCAAACATGTTATGAGAAGCGCAATTATTTCACAACATGCAAGCGAGAATTTCCTCATGTAAAAGTTATAGTGTGAAGTAAGTTTGAAAAGTGGCATATACCACATTCTCCTTATGAAGATCTTGACTGTGCAATTGCTTAAACAGTAGTATTTTTCAAACTTGAAGACCTTAAGACTCAACTGGGGCATTGTCAAAAGTTATGGATTTTTCAGGCTTATTTGAAAAAAGATTGTGGATCATATATTTGAGGTGAGGTCTATAGTTTGAATATTTGTGCCCCCCCCATTCATATGTTGAAATCCTAATACTCAGTGTGATGGTATTAGGATGTGTGGCCTTCAAGAGGTGCTTAGATCATGAGAGCAAACCCTCGTGAATGGGATTAGTGCCTTTATAAAAAGAGGCCTGATAGAGACTCCTAGGCTTTTCTATCACATTAGGGCACAATGAAAAGTCTGTAACCTGAAAGATAGCTTACACCAGAACGCAACCATGCTATTAGCCTGATTTCTCACTTCCAGCCACAAGAATTATGAGGAATAAATTTCTCTTTGTATGCCACCTAGTCTGAGGTATTGTTATAGCAGCCTGAACAGACTAAGACAGTGAGTTCATGAAGTCTGTATTTTGGTTCATTGATCTAAATTATTTTCATAATCAAGAAAACAAGAAACACTTGTTAAAACTCATGAGAATTCTGCAGTGAGAAACTTTCCTGCCTTTGGGCAATCCAGTGTTTGTCACGCATATTTAGGAATGGACATCTTTTTAATCTGACATCTAGTTCTTCTCAGAAAACATTTTTTGCTGGTTTTAGTTACTTTCCTCCTATCCAGGAAAATTCCTGGACATCCTTCAAGATACAGCTCAAAGAAACCTCCTCCATGAAGGCTTCCCTGGCTCCTCCTACAGAGCTCCAGCTCCAGCATTATCCCAGATATCTAGTCATGTTGTATTATTTCCTTCCTCTAGTGTCTGAGTAACTTGAGGGAGCAGAACACACACATACTTTATATGATGAATGCATGTGGTGAATAAATTAGTGAATGGCTCCATGAATGAATGGTAATATCATCAAGCTTTCTAGAATAATTATGGCCCAAACAGCACAATATAATCAAAATCAGTGTTATAGTCAAATTCCAATTTTTTTTATACTAATCTAACTCATTACTGGAGCATATGTTAATGTAAGTAGTCTTCACATGTAATCTCAGAAAAAATTATTCCCAAGTTTATGACTTTCACCATTCACTATGGCAAATTTCTCTTATAAACTTTTCTTCTTTAGTCAAATCTTTCCTGGACTGCTTTGTTGTTGGTAGAATCAACGCTTTCTTGAACTGTCATCTTGGGCATTCATCACATTCCTCTTGAGCTAATAGCTTAAGTATACTTTTAGAATTTATAACAGAGAAGGACCAATTTTATAAAGTATTTGTTTAGGTAGATATTTTATACAGAAAATCTGACTTGAGTATAAGATTATTCTAATTGTTTCTTAGGGCTCTCATTATGGATTTAAAATATGGGTCCACTTAGCATCACACTCTCCAGTTCCATCCATGTTGCTACAAAAGGCCATATTTCATTTTTTCTCATTGCCACGTAGTATTCCATTGTGTATATAAACCACAATTTCTTTATCCATTCATCAGTTGATGGACATTTAGGCTCTTTCCATAATTTGGCTATTGTTGAGAGTGCCGCTATAAACATTGGGGTACAGGTGCCCCTATGCATCAGTACTCCTGTATCCCTTGGATAAATTCCTAGCAGTGCTATTGCTGGGTCATAGGGTAGCGAAATAAGCCATACAGAGAAAGACAGATACCATATGGTTTCACTCTTATGTGGATCCTGAGAAACATAACAGAAACCCATGGGGGAGGGGAAAAAAAAAAAAAAAAGAGGTTAGAGTGGGAGAGAGCCAAAGCATAAGAGACTGTTAAAAACTGAGAACAAACTGAGGGTTGATGGGGGGTGGGAGGGAGGGCAGGGTGGGTGATGGGTATTGAGGAGGGCACCTTTTGGGATGAGCACTGGGTGTTGTATGGAAACCAATTTGACAGTAAATTTCATATATTAAAAAATAAAAAATAAAAAATAAATAAATAAAATAAAATAAAATATGGGTCCAGTATTTTTTAAAAATTTAATCTTTAGCTTGATTGTTCTCATATTTTAAAATAAATATTTACCAAATATCTCTTAGTACAAATGAAGAAAAAAATTAAAAAATGAACATTTATTTAAATTCCATGAAGATTTTTAGCAAAAGAGAGAACTTTAATGTGTATTGAAATCAAACATTTATTCTTGTGGGGTCTATTTTGGCATGATCATTCCCACATAGTTACCCAAAACAATATGCAAATATGATTTTCTCTTTTCTAGTCTGCAGACATGCAGTTTAATATCCTACTGTTTACTTTTCCATTTAAAAGTATTTTTAGCATAGAATGCCTTTTGATCAATGAATGCAGCCAATGGTGCTGAAAATAATTGTGTTTAGAGGAGCCTGGGTGGCTCAGTCTGTTAAGCTCCCCACTTTTGGTTTTGGCTTTTGTCCTGATCTCACAGTTCATGAGTTTGAGCCCTGCATCTGGCTCTGCACTGACAGTGCAGAGCCTGCTTGGGATTCTCTCTCCCTCTCTCTCTCTGCCCCTCCCCAACATGTTCTCTCTCTCTCTCTCTCTCTCTCTCTCTCTCTCTCTCAAAAATAAATAAATAAACCTTTTTTTAGAAAAGAAAACAATTCTATTTAAGTTTAGAGACTAAAAAAATAATCCAGGATTTGTTTGGAGAAATTGATAATTAACTCTACTGCAGGAATTCTTAAAAATGCCACTTCACCCTTTAAGGGAATACATATGTTGTTATCAATAAGACATGAATTAATAACTTCATAAAGCATATTACTATTTCTTTGAATTACTATATTGTCTGTTTTTGAGTGAAAACACAGACGTCTCTGTTCTGAACCTGCAAAATTCCCACAACAGAGCTTTACATATATAAGGTAATAAACCTCTGTTGATTTTGTTGTCTGTCAATTTCATTTAACTACTAAGTCACCTATAGGAAACATAAGGAAATCAGATAGCCTAATCTATGATGAAGGAAATAAATGGTGACATAAAAGGCTAAAAAAAAAACAATAAAAAAATTAGGAAACTAAATGTAGGATCTTGCTTAAATAGCAGACTTCGGGACTGTTTCCAAAGAGCCAAAAAGATTCTTCTGACTGGAAATTTGTTGCATTGGTTCAGACAAAAATGTGACTTATTTGTATACCTTAGTAGTGTTGCATTTTTCATAAGCCACTTATGAGCAGTGGTAGCCAACACATACACAAAGAAGCCACAGACAAGGAGAGAGAAAAGACACATTCCATTACACAAATGCATGTCCACTTGGCTTGCTTTCTAGAGCAATGTGGGTGCACACTAAGGAAGGCTTGCAGAGGTTTTTCAGCCCTACTTTTACTGGTACAGGGAACCACCTGCAGATGGTTTCAAGGTTATGGGAAGTCACTAGTGGTATTTCTATCAGCATGCATTAGGTCGTTCAATCTCTGGTTCCAGTTCCCATTCTTCTATTATCCAAGACAGGTGTGGTCAGTTTCCTTTCGTCTTGATTCATTGGCTCTTATTCATGGAAAACTCCCTGGTGTTTTCCTTTAGAAAGGATAGCAATTCAATTCCATTTTAGCCATTTAATTTGTTGTTAAATTAGCTGGCATGCTATGTCATAGAGAATTATATTATTGAATTTCTGAACTTCCTATTTCCCTGTATTTTCTTCAGACTATTTTACTTTAACCTTGCACTGTGTGGAATAAAATAGTTATGTCTCTTACAGGAATGCGTATGCCTACTCACAGAAATATATTTTACATGCTCCACTAGGCACATTATAAATTGGCTCCTCAGAAATCCTAAGAAACATTCCTGGATATTTAGTATTTGAAAATATTTCTCATAAATTAAATCTGGGGAGTTTAAACTTACTTTTGAGTGATTTAAAAAAAAAAGCATGGAGTTTTACTAACATCTACTAAATTTTATTAATAGTAGTTGAAAATTTAAGGCGCTTTCCTGTTCAATGATTCTGATTTTGTATTTCTAAATATTTATGCTCCGCCTCTATGCTCTCCTATGATCTTTGTTAATACCCTAAGTGCATCATCTAATTTGAAACAGACTTGCTCCTGTTTTCAACTATATCCAGGTTGTGGGTTAAATATATGAGATAGAAATAACTGTACAAAATGTGCATTTCTAAGGCTAGACATTCCAAGTAGGCCTTTGTGGCCAAGAATGTGAGTTAGTCTGGGCAGGAATGATAAACTTTGGTTCTTTTAAAGTAATAGCAATGGGTGTGAATCTTGAATTTAGGAGTTTATCTATTTAATTTATATGAAAAGTTGTGTTTGAAGAAGACTGGACTTGAAGGATCTTGTATTAAATGTGCCCAAGCACAAATATGATCAATGCGTGATGTAAGACCAAACACCCCAAAAGTAAGTGATGCACAAAGAAATGTGGTTCAACCTTCTTTGTCCTTGTCTAGCTGTCAGTCTCTGGTGTCAGCCACTTTATTTTGGTTGGGAAGGAAATGGGAAATTAGAGCAAGTGAACACACACATTTATTCAAAAAAGAAGACTCTGAAACAGGATGTACATGCTGTGGTTAATAACAGCAAAACACCCCTAGGTTTACAATTCTTGCCCAGACTAACTCACATTCCTATCTGAACAGCCTAGCTGGAATGTCTCATACCAGTAACCCTGCAGGCAGAAGTGATGGGCATTGACAGAAGAATGGCTTCCACATGCTTTCAATATGGAGGAAGTTTCAGGTGACAGATTGATTCCATTGGCCACCCTCATGATTTGGGAGGAGCACCAAAAGAGATACACTTTTCACAGATCTAGGTCTATGTTTTGGGGAATACAGTTCAAGTAACAAAACTGAAATGCTGTGGTAACAATTAATCAATGAAGCACATTCAGTAGCATATGTGAAAAATCCTAAAGAAGTGAAGGCAAGAATGAATGATTTAAACAAACAGCTGAGCCACAGTGTAAAAAAGAAGTCTTTATCTAAAGCCCTTCTTCCATTGTTGCAAGGAACAACTAGCCCTTAGGAAGCACAAAATAAATGGCATTGCTATAGTTATATACTCTCCAACATAGGATCAAATAAATGTTCAGATGATGCTTCTTAACTCAAGCATACACTAGAAAGGCCAAGATAGCAACATACAGTGATATGCAGCAAATGTGGGGCAATGGGGCTTATGTTATTACAGTCTGGAGAAACAAGACAGTTTAATGTAAAATTTTTAGCCTAATTAATCAGTTTTCATTTCAAATGATGTGCTGCCTGAATTCTTCTAGCCACAGAAGTTGGTTCTAAGTAAGTTGGTTCCTAAGGTAAGGAAAGGTAAACTGGCTGACCTTACCTCAGATCACCTCTATTCCTGAGGTTCAGGGGGATTAGGCAACATGCCCAAGATTACACAGTCAGAAATGTGAAGATCTAGCATGAGAATTCAGGTTTTTTTACTCCAAACTCCATATCCTTTCTCCCATCTCACATATCCCAAAAGTTATTATTCAATCCCAATTTCAGCCACTGACCATACTAAAGTTAATCACATCAGTTTGGGGACTTTCCCACTAATCTCTCAGTTTTCACTAGACCAGGATGGGCCAATTTATCTTATTTATGATTGGTCTCAAAAGCTCTATGTTGGCACATGGGTGGGCTGAAGTCATTGTAAGTTTCATGAATTTACTCATTCCTATAATTAAAGCCTATTAAATTTACTATGGACCAAAAATATTGAAGTAGACACAACACTGTGTCTCCTCTCAAAATGCTCCCAGACCAATGCGGAGACACACAATAAAATGAACAATTATAGTTAATATGCTAATACATAAACTTTTTTTTAGAAAATGCAAAAATAAAACTGTAAGTAAAACTAATAAAACTAATATTTACTGTCTGGCAGAAAAAGATAAGCCAGTGAAGGTCACTGCAAAGAAGCACAGGAGAAAGTACAGGAGAAAGCACAGAGGTGAAGGCAGGGCCGGTCAGCATCTTCCTCTGTCTTCCTTTCCCGCCCCCAAAACTGGAGAGTGTAGAAATTCAGTAGGTATGTAGCTTCAACGTGTTTATACATATTCAGTTCCTTACAGAGTGATTCATACTGTATTTTTAATTATGTTATTCTTAGTCTCTGAAATTATACCGACATGATTTAAAATTGAGAAATTAATACTTAATACTCAGACATTTGGCCCCATTTTTACCAAATTATATGTTATCAAATAAAACAATATATCCATATATTATTCTAAAAATAGTATATATGTATATTTAAATGTATAACTATCCCTAAAGAGCTTTCTGCATTTATTCTTAAGTAGACCACTATTAATGGATTCAAAAAATACATTTTTAAGAATTAGTGTCAATACTTCTGAATCCTTACTGTGGTAGAATGTGAACACTATGCATACTACTGGAATGTATAATCTTTCCACTATTTCTAGTACTACACATTTATATACACATTTGGACTCTATAAAATTGCCTATAATCTTGGCTAATCCTTGATTCAGGCCCAGCATTTATCCAAGTGATAGCTGGAAGCAAGGCACTATGAAGAGTCTGAGGGCTGATGAGCTGTAGAATCACCATTTAAGAATTTGGCAATGTAGCAGGGAAGATAAGATTAGCATAAAAATAACACAGACTATACATTAAGTGTAATAAATCTGTACAAGTAAAATGCCATGACAGGTTTTTAGGAAGACTGACTTCCAGCTGTGGATACCAGAAAAAGCATATTAGAGTACAAAATTAAAACCCTTCTCTTTACTGCTAAGACACATTACTGAACTTTTTTTAAGGTTAGAGTTTTAGGTAGTGCTATAGAGAGTAGAATACAATTGTTAGTTTTAACTGCAATAACTATGAAATTGGAGGGATCATTATAAAATGTACTTTTGTTCTTTGAGCTTTTAGGAAGCACTGAACAATGAATGTCAGAAATCATTAGATAGTGTAGATTTCATATGCATTCAAATATATACTCTCCAATATACCTTAGTATTTCACATTTACCAGCCTATAATTTTTGACCTAAGTATATCTATTTTCAAATTACAGCTTGTAAAATAACCCTTTACTTATTTAAGACGAAATTATGATACTCCAACTAGCTATATCCTAGACCAAATTTTTCTACCATTTTTGCCACTTGAAAATAAAGCAGCTACCTTTTCAGTACTGAAAGAATACTTTCTTTTAAAGCCATAAAGCTGTATTAATAGAATCCCAAACATTCCATAGTGGTGGCTCAACATGCTAAAATGTGAGTTCAGAAAGCCCATTTTGATCTAAACTGTTTATACTGATTTTCAGCAGGGGACTCTGAACAAGCGTCCATAGTTCAGTTCTTGAAACTGTGGTCTAGGTAGTGAACCACAGGGAGGTTGACTGGCAACTTTCAGAATGCCAAGGAGACAGGGCAAAGGGTTGTTCCTGACATTTTTCAAATGACTTTCTAAACAGAACTCTTCTATTAAAGTTTTTGAAAGGGGGTTTCAGTAGTTACAGAGCAAGATTCAGAGGTGAGGAAGTTGCTATTAACATGATGGAGAACTGCACTTGGTGGGAGGGATCAAGAATGAGAAGGAAAGAGGAGAAAAGGAGACATAGAGAAAAGAAAGGCAGAGCTAGTGGAAAAAATGACAAACTGCATTTTTTTTATTAAAGTGTCTCATTTGGGAGTTTATACAAAATTCCAAAAGCACCACATTAATACAGTGGGTTTTCTAAGATAGAAAAGGAAAAATATGTCATTAACCCAAATATTCAATTTTACTTATGCAACCAGAACAGGACAGCAACATTTAACAAAAGGGTGTAGGTGAACATTTAGATAGCATGACAACAGTCCCTGGAAAATCTGTTCTGTTATCCCTCAGTAATAATTCCTTTTTATAGATTAGCAAGTAGTCTTGTGTTGAAAATTCTGTAAGGATTTAATTGTTTTTTTTTTCAGAAACATATTTGGATTGAAATGACTTTTATTACACAAATTAGTGATTCTCCAGGCACTCATGTAGAAATAACTTCTGCCTCCTTTGTAGAAATTATTTATCTCTCTTACCAAAAGGGAAATTCTTATAGAGAAGGCCCTGTATTTTGCCCAGTTTTGATGCCCTGACATTTACCACAATAGTCAACACATAATAAGCACTCATTAAGTTGGATGGAATGGAATTGTAATATCCAAATGGGAACAGAAACTACTTCCAGTCAACAGCTACCAGTCACAGTCAAGGGACTCAATTCCTTGTTCGAAATGGAGAAAAATTATAGCTTACATATGGTTGGTTTGGGTGATTTATGAACAATGTCTTTCTTCATAGTCATATCACATATGAAGTTCAGCTGGAGAAAAATCACAAATGAAACATCTTCCCTTGCTAATTCAACCCTGGTGATTCAAACATGGCAATAGAGTTTTGGAAAGCAGAGCTTTTCCGTCCACCTGACTGACACAGCATTATCAGTTGACAGACTCATTGCCACATGGTTATCAATTTACTCAAGCAAATGAAAAGTTCATGAATGCCTAGCAGTTGTGGCAGATGTTAACAGAGTTTGGCAGAGAGATTTAAAACATATTATGTACAAGTTTTTCATTTTTTATTACAAACTGTTTTCACTTTACTGATATGAACTTCAGGAATTGCCATGGTTTTCTCCCTTTGTTGTTCAGATCAGTATTTACTGCAAAATAGTTAATTGCTTTCAGTCCTTGCCAGTTTTGACATGGTGCAAATATTTATTTGGTATGAGTGAAATAGATCAGAAGGAGTATTTTTATACAATTTCTGTCTAGAAATGGAATTATGAAACAGGTCAAAAATGAATTTAGAATAATATCATAAAAGTATTCTATACTGAATTTTTAATAGCCAACTTATATCTTAGTATCTCTATCGTTAGACAGAAGTGGGTATTATTTTTGCCATTTTAAAGTAAGCATATGATATATGTTTAGCTAAATCTAATCAAGATGGGAAAGTGTGTATTGTTTCCTACATTATTTCCTTTTCCCCCCTTGATTTTCTATGTATTCACACCATCTTTGTTTGAGACATGCAAGGTTAAAGTGTTAAAGATGGAACAAAGAAATCAGGGTTTGAATACATATCAACACTTACACAGTAAATACTTCGGAGTTCCCAATGTGAGTCAGGCACAGGGAACATAGTTTAGATGAAAATTGTCTTCATCACTTACAGTTTGCAGTGAATTAAAAAAAAATCAAATTTCTCATATTCAGATTCTCATATTATTTCTCATAGACCAGTGCAACAATGATCAAAGAGATCATGTGTTTTCTATGGATACAACATTTCTACAATTGATACCTTTAAGTGACCAACAATCCTAGACACTAGAAGGGCCTTACAAGCTAAAACTAAGGTTGTAATATTGGGTCCTTAAATTTAATAGTAATTCTTTGAAAAAGGAAAACACTGTCTTTTTATTAAAAAGCTGAGATTTAAGTTCAAATTCTAGAAGCATATATTTCTATTCACTGAGTGAAAATGAAACAAAACTAATGAAAATGCATTATTTTTTTTAAAAAAAGTTTGTTATTTTTGAGGGAGAGAGTGTGAGCAGGGGAGGAATGGAGAGAGAGGGGGACAAAGGATCTGAAGCAGACTCTACACTGACAGCAGTGAGTCTAATGCAAGGCTTGAACTCACAAGCCATGAGATCATGACCTGAGCTAAAGTCAGACATTCAACTGACTAGCCATCCAGGTGCCCCAATGCATTATTGTTTTTAAAAGAACTAGTAATCAAATAGTCCTGAATGTACCTCATTGATATTTGTGGCATTTTTACATGTTCACTTCTAATCTTCTAATTTTACAGACATTTATTATGTAATTAGGCACAACAATAATGAGCTTTTTTATGTTTCTTAAATTAATGAGTCTCTGTTATAATTTCCTCCCACTGTGGCAGGCAGACTGGATGATAAATGTCTCATCCACCATCATCCCAGTCTTCCTTCTGGTGTTCACACCTTTGTGTGATCCCATCCCCTTTAGTGTGGATAGGACCTGTGGCTGCTTCTAACCAACTGAATCAGCAAAGCTGGTGGAAGGTCACTCCTGTGATTACATTACACTGTATAAGACTCTCTTGATAGCAGGCACTCTAGAAACTGCTTGCTTCCTTGATGAGGTAAGGGACCATGTTGGGACTGCTCATGTTCCAGGAATTAGAGGTGGCCTCTAGGAATTATAGGAGGCCTCTAGTTGCTGAGGAGGTGTTTCTAGCTGACAACAAGGAAGAAGCTTGGCTGTTCATACAACTACAGGAAGTGAATCACAAAAACATCCTGAATGAGCTTGGAAGCAGATTCTTCCCACGAAACTCCAAAATGAAACTCTGGACCATAGTCTTATGACATCTGAAGCAGATGACCCAGTGAAACTGTCTGGACTATTGACTCAAGAAATTTTGAGATAATAAATATCTACTGTTTTAAGCAGCTAAGTGTGTGGCAATTTGATATGCAGCAATGGATAACTAATACATCAACTATTCTGCAACTCTTGAAGTCTAAACAAGTATAGTAATTTCTACAGATGAAGCAATAATTCATTTTTGCACTCAGCAAATATTTTTTTAGTGCCAGATACTCTTCTAGTTACTAGGGACATGGTAATAAAAAAAGACATAATGCATATGCTCTTCTTGAGGATATTTTAATGATATTTAAAAGTTATTATAGAATACATAATTACAACTGTGTTAACTGAATGACAAATCATCAAATGTAGTCATTGGAAATTAGGTAGAACTCCCTCAGTGGTGTGCTATTTAGACATTCAACAATAGGCTGTTGCCAGAGGGGAGTGGAGTGAGTCCTGATTTGTGGCATTCACCTATTTCTCTGCTGTAAACACCCTCACCAATGCAATATCATTGAACATGGAGTTGAGGAGAAATGAACATAATCAACTTCTGCAACCTAGGACAGCCATGCTCCCCACACCACTGGGGTTTCCTAAGAAAGTGACAGTTAAACAGTCTGCCAAAGAATGAATCTGACTTAACTAACAACTATGGGAATAAAAAACATTCTAGAAGAGCAGTCATCTTATCAAAGGTCTTGAACCTGGAAGAGTTTTCTTATCTGAAGAACTGAGAGAAGAATGTAGCTAGAGCTGAAAAGCTAAGAAGACAGAAATTCAAAAGCAGAGAATGAGAAATCAGAGAGGGGTCAGACCATTCAGACTGCCAAACAATATTCTAGGCTCTTGGGATACCAGAGCAAACCACAGACACAATCTCTATCTCATGGTGTTCACAGGACCATTTATGCAATGTTAAGAATTTTAGAGTTTTTGACCTAAGCAAAAGGAAATCATTGAATTATTACTGGAAGGAAAATAACAATTTTTATTTTTATTTTTTTTTTTAATTTTTTTAACATTTATTTATTTTTGAGACAGAGAGAGACAGAGCATGAACAGGGGAGGGGCAGAGAGAGAGGGAGACACAGAATCTGAAACAGGCTCCAGGCTCTGAGCGGTCAGCACAGAGCCCGATGCGGGGCTCGAACTCACGGACCGTGAGATCATGACCTGAGCCGAAGTCGGATGCTTAACTGACCAAGCCACCCAGGTGCCCCAACAATTTGTATTTTTAAATTAAAAGAAATCTAACGTTTATTCATTTTTAAGAGACCAGAAAGAACATGAGCAGGGGAGGGGCAGAGAGAGAGAGAGACCCAGAATCTGAAGCAGTTTCCACACTCTGAGTTGTCAGCACAGAACACAACGCGGGGCTCAAACCCATGAACCATGAGATCACATACTGAGCCGAAGTCCGATGCTCAATCGACTGAGCTACCCAGGCACCCCAATAATTTGTGTTTTTAAAAGTTAGCTGTTCTTTGGATAAATTCACTTTAAAAAGCATATTAATGTGTGGAGAGAAACGAATTCAGACAATATTACTCACCTGTATCAATTCCTTACTCTATAAAATAAAAATAACAGTACCTTTCAGCATAGTTGTTTGAGATTAATTCAATACATATACATTGTCTAAAGGTAGTCAGTACATAGTAAACATTCAAAAAATGTTAAACACTTTTTTTAATCCTGCTTTTCTTCTTTTTCTTTTATTTTGTCATATTGTTATATAAAATATAGGAAGAGGTCTGTGATGGAGATGCACATTTGCAAGTGGCCATGATATGAATGGTTTTTGAAGTCATAGAAGACCATATTGCTAGAGCAACAATGGTGAATGAGAAGAGAAAAAGAGCCCATGTCAAAGCCATGCAGAGCTCCAAAATTTAAAGATTGACTAGAAGCAAAGAAACCTTCTCCTTTTGGCAGTAAACTTATGTCATAAAGTATGGAAATGACAGGTGCTGTCTACAGAACTATGTTGAGCTCACACCTGGATTACAGACTCATTTCTAAGGTCATCATTATTAGAAATATGTAGAAAAACTGGATAGAGTTCAGAGGAAAGTAACGAAAATAATTAAAGACTTGAGGTTGATGGATTTATGAGGAAAGATTTAAAATCAGAATGTGGTTCAACAAAGACTATGGGGAGAATGGGTCTAATTAATATTGCAAATTAAAAAAATAGTAAAGATGGAGAAAAGATAATTAGTTTCCTCAGATGGAGAAAACAAAACAAAAAAAAATGTATAGCATCCTAGGGGCACCTGGGTGGCTTGGTCAGTTAAGCATCAGACTCTTGGTTTCTGCTCAGGTCATGCACGATCTTACTGTTCGTGGGATCAAGCAGTGTGTCAGGCTACTTGCATCAGTGTGGAGCCTGCTTGGGATTCTCTCTTCCTCTCTCTCTGCCCCTCCCCCCCAAAATAAATAAATAAACATTTTTAAAAATACCAGAATATTTGCCCAAATATTAGAAAAGGAAACTCCAACATTGAGAATATTCATTTTGTGGAAAAAATTTTCAAGGACACTGGTAAGAAATTACATTTTGAGAGGTAAAATAAGTAAATAAATAATAAAATAAATTTTAATTTGAACTCTATAGAAGATTTCTGTGTTGGTAAAAATAACACAATAATAACAACAATAATACCAATAATAATAATAAAATTCTGTTGTTTTTATTTTCAGATAACATAGAATCTCCTTGGGGGAAGAAATTTGTTTTTTTTCATGCATATATCATCAACACCTAGAACAGTGCTTGGCAGGACTAGTTAGATCACATTTTAAACAATTGCAAATTTTCATCTTAGTAAGAATCTACTAATGTTTTCAAATATTAATTTCCCCATATTAATAAAATACTATTATCAAAATGTCTCAGAAACTTAATCATAGTGGAGAGAAAAATGCAATAGAATATTATAAACCAATTTCTTACTTTAAAATATTACCCATATAAAGTAGAATGATTTTAAGATATAAGTCTTATGATCCTAGATATAATTATAAAGCAGGATAAAAATGCAAAATAAAATATTTTCTGCTTATTCTGATGGTTCTAAAATGAATAACCATTACTTGCCAAAATTGACCTAGATCCAGAGTTTCAAATCTCTCATAATTTGATATAACAGGTCAGCTTTATGACTCTAACTAAACTTGTATGTGCCAACAATTTTAATATAAGGCTTTTTATGGTAGAAAAATTAACTAATTAATAAAAAACAAAAGGCAAATTTGACTTTAAATCTTAATAAATTATGATTTTTCCAATTATTGTCTTAATTTTATGTTTTCAATGTAATTTCAATGAAATAAAGTGTCTGTAAAATTCACAGAATTGTGAAAGTTATTATATGATCAATATACTTATAACCAATGTTAAGGAATGGATCTTACTGTATTGCAGTTCATTTTATAATAATGAAAATAATATAGAAAGTAAAGATTTTATGATGATTTGTAGAAGCACTGACAATACTGGCTCTATCTTTATGCCCTCCGTCTTGCTCACATCCACTCAATGACCTCCCTCAGTGCTACGTGTTCCAGACTCCTTGGACATTAATGTTTGCCCTGACCAGAATGCAGAGAGGTTTGTCTGATTTTCTCTAAAGTGGTGCACAGAGGGTGCCCTTTAGATAACTAGCAGAAATGACTGGTGCACAGGTGGCACCACTTTAAATAATTACTCTTTGACTTCACTACAAAGCCCCCACTCTATACAGCCTGTGGATTAAGGTCTGAATTGGGGTGGAAAATAGGTGTGTAGTGGTGTGGATACCCTATCTGATTCCCTCCTGGCAGTAAGTTACCCTGAATAAAACTCTGTAAATGATATAGAGTGACTTGTTTCTCTTTTTGGTCTGAAAGTGCCTTTTCAGTCAAAGGATATTTTTCTGACCCTCTCCACCTTCTCACACTAATAATAAACTAATAATAAAAGGAATAAAATAAAAGACTAAAGATTCTATAGAAGGAGTAGATAGGTTAGTATATGCAGAGTTTCTTCTTGATAATGGGAAATAATTAAGGTAGCACCTTTTATGAATTCATCACCAAAAATGCCTTGGAAGTATGAATCATCTTCTATTTATTCACTAAATTATGTACTAATCTCAAACATGCCAAAACAGAATTAGTAAGGCAATGATAAAGTGGAAGGAACACTAACCCTTACTTTAGAAAACTCTGCCACCAATCTGATGTGTCACTTTACACTAATTCCTAGAGCAAAGCATCAGAGAAGAAAGAGTTCAGCAGCAGGGGTGTCTGGGTGTCTCAGTCAGTTAACCGTCTGGCTCTTGGTTTCAGCTCAGGTCATGATCTCACAGTTCATGAGTTTGAGCCCCACGTTGCGCTCTACACTGACAGCGGGGCAGCAAGGAGCCTGCTTGGGATTCTTTCTCTGACCCTCTCTCCATCTTGTGCTTGTTCTTTCCCTCAAAATAAATTTTTTTTAAAAAGAAATAATTAGGTATAACGATGGCCCCAAAAATCTGCATTGGGATTTACCTAATATTTTATCCAAGGCAGAATTAAGAATACGTGCTCAACAGAGATCCGATATGGGGGTAAGAATTAAGTAGTGATAGAAAAGATCATACAAGGCTGAAAAATGTTGAAGATTACAGACATGTTGCTGAGCACTATGAGCATTCAATCAAGAGCCTAGAAATACTTTTTTGTCCTTAGAACTAAGGACACACCCTACAGGAGGGTTTGCATTCTGAAAATTCAAGATTGAAATAACAGTTACCTAACAAAGATTAAAATAAAATAATCTACAGTAATTTAACTGCCAACCAGAATAAAAATCAACACCCATTAGAAAAAAAACCCATAGTCCTCCACTGTATCATCTAAAATGTTTAAGCTGTAATTTAAAAAATATTGGATATGCAAAGAAAAAAAAGCATAAGCTGTAGTTGAGTTATTAAAAAAAGCATACAAGAGAAATAGACCAGATGAACCATTGAAAATAGCACGCAGAATATATTCTATATATAAATATATAGATGAATAAAATAAAAAATGACAGAAGTGGAAAGTACAATATCTATAGTAAATTTTAAAATGTTGGAAGTGTTTAAGAATGGATTTGCGAGTATAGAATAAAGGGTTAGTAGTATAATGGAAAATAATTATCAAACCTAAATAATATCGACAACACAAAATATTAATAAAAGAAAAGAGCCTGGGCAACCTCCGGGACAATATCAAATAGTCTAAGATACATGTAATTGGAGTCTCAAGAGGAAAGCTAAGAAAGAATGGGGTACTTCTTTACTTTCTCTCAGCAATGTTTTGTGGTTGTCAATATCCCCAAAATGTTAGCTGAATTTACATATATCACCTGAGAAGTTGCTTTTTACAATTATTGATATACTGTGGACATTAATCATATTGTTACATACATTTATGTGTGTGTATATACATACATATATATATATATATATATATATATATATATGAACAAAGCCTAAAAAGAGAAGTTCAGTAACTGTGAAATAAATTAATGAATTATTACTAAGAATAATGGCTGCTTAGAATTCCATAGCAAACCTGTATTTAATTATATAAACTCTTTCGTTTATCCACAGGTCCTTAGATTTTTTTGTGTTTCCTATTATACTTAAGTTTGCTGTGATCCTATTAAACATTTTAAAAACTCACACCCTGTGTTATATATGTACAGTAAAAATGTTAAGCAAAAAGGAGTAATTATTTATGTTTTCTCATGGGTTTTAAAAATATCAGGACAATAATCTTCACATGCATATGGTATATAATGTAAATAGTCAATCACCAAGTGATACAGATTATCTCACAAAACAATAATTTCTTTATTAGTGAAAAAAGAGCCAGCAGAGAGTACTAAACCATAAAATTATTCATTTATTTCCAAAAATAAAGTTGTAAAA
Organism: Panthera uncia; assembly: GCF_023721935.1. Taxonomy (NCBI): domain Eukaryota; kingdom Metazoa; phylum Chordata; class Mammalia; order Carnivora; family Felidae; genus Panthera; species Panthera uncia. Next base: position 18,138,037 of record NW_026057585.1, on the reverse strand, counting down.
TGTCCCTCACCCTTACACTAAAAAAAGGTACAGTTCTATTTGCCTATAATGAATTTTGTAGAACCTGAATTAAAAGAAGCTATATCACAACAATTCTCTCAAATTGTGTAGATGATTTCCTCATCTACAGATTATGTGTTATAGCAGTGTAAGGAAACAGGGCTAGAGTTTGGAAATACCATTAATGAAGATAGAATATTTATAATCTTTATTGATTGCTACACTATACATTTTAAATTTGCTCCTCTGGGTCTGTGCTCCACCTTTTTCTGCCTTGCTCTGTGTCTTGGGAGGCTGACTGGGGACTACATGGATGGATTTCCTTGCCTCTTCGCTGCTGGCTGAACTACACCCTGGAGTAATTTTTATTTTTAAAGGAAAGTGTTGAGTCCCTGTGGGTCAGCTGTGTATATCTATTGAGGTTACAATCCTTGAAGTCATTCTTTCTTATAGCTAAAGTGCTGTCCAGCCCCCACCCCTTCATACCTAGAAATGGCAACAGCTCCCCATTGTCACTACCCTAGGGTGCTCTAAAGTCCTTGTTGATATTTCTTAGTACTGCTATACATCTGTAAATGGTCCCTTAATAAAACTCTCTTGTGTTATTTCTGCTAAGAATGTTTTTTTTTTTTTTTTCTCTCTGACAAGGCCTTGATTGATAAAATTGCAGGCAGTGATCGCGACGTAGAATTCATTGCAGTTTACTCATCACCCTTCTTACACCCTTAAATAGCATGAATCAGAGAGAAATACATGTAGGCATTGTTAATAGAAGCCAATTAATGACAGACAAAATAATGATAGTAAAAAACAGTACACACACTATAGCTGGTACAGAGAAATCTCACATAGTCTTAGAAAGTTGTGATAAATAACATTAGGCTTCCCCTGTAATTTATCAATATCTTATTATAAAGAACATCAAATCATATTTGTGTATGTAAACAATATAGAGTACACCACTCATGCTTCTTTATTTTCTGTGAAGTTTGTTAAATTTCATAGTCCATTTTTAATAGAGCAGCCAAAATGATCATTTACAAGTTAGCTGGATCATATCACTTCTCTAAACCCTCCAATGACCTCACATGTAATTAGCAGAAAAAATCCAAGTCCATATAATGGTTGCATTGCCCTAATTTATCTGGTTCATGTTGCCTCTCTTATTTCATCCTCCCTCACATTCCATCATTCTGCTCCAGCCACAATGGACCAAGATATTGGCCAACATACTAGAAATGCTTCAGTGACAGGATTTGTGCTCTTGTTCCCTCCTGGAATACTCTTCCTCCAAATCTGTCCAGCTTGTAACCTCATCTACTTCAAATCCTAGATCAGATGTTCCCTGTTGGCTGAGGTTTTCCTTGACTACCCTATTTGAATGTTCAAACTTTTCCTCATGTAGTCATCTCTATCATCCTTTTGTCCATAGCACTTACCATCAAAACACATTACAGATTTGACCATAAGGTTCTTTTTTGTTGCCTTCTCCCTACTGCAATATAGGTTCTATGAGGGCAGATATTGTAATTCTTTTTTTCTTTTTTTTGGTGCATCTTTTGCACCTAGAGCAATAACTGTCATATTGTGGGAACTTAATAAATATCTATTGAATGAATGAATATTTGTATGGGATCAACTCATAAAGTCAATACTGTGGTACTAGTTATAAATCGGCTCCTAGATAGGACCTTTTCCTACTTGAAAGTGCTACTAATCATAAAAGTATTTATCTGCAATAATTTGATCTTTGGATAATTACTTACAATATAAATAATCATAAGTTTAATACATTAATATTAATAAATGTAGAAAATTTGGAAAATATCAGGAGGTGTGTGGACAAAATTATATTACACGTAATACACATGAGTAATATTTTGGTGTATTGTATTCTAATGTTATACAGCTCCTTGACATATAGTTACATGTCCTTCTTTTTGCACTAATATTTATGTAATGGGCAATTCCCACATTTTTTAAAGTTTTAGTATATATTCAAATATTGTAAGTATTTTTTCAATGGATTCAAAATATTCAGTCTACTAAATGGACATATTTTATTTCCTAATGATCCACCTGTTTTCACTTTTCATTATTATGATAAATAATGCCATTTATTTACATAAGTTATCCTAAGAAATCTTGTAATTATGGAATGAAAGAACAGGATGATTGTACAGCACCTCAAAATAATATATTGACAGAGTAAGTTTGTTTTTCTAAACTGACATGAACCACCACACACACCAAAAATGTCCCTTTGTTGTGCCAAAGCACATTGTGTGGTCACTATATTTTTATAACCATAAAACAGTCCAGAAAAGATTCAGACAGTTCAGCCCAGTAGTAATTTAGCAAAATGGAGAGGGAATTTAAGAGAGGCCAAATTTAAAATGGAGGAGCTAGGCTCTAGTACATTAAATATATGGGAAATACTGAACTGCTACAACAAAACAATCAAGAAATAAATGATCTTAGTAGTCAATAACTGACTACAGTAAGAAATCAACGTGTCAGTAATGAAAAGTATGATACACAAACAAAAGCATTCTACTGTGTAGTATTGCATTTTCCCCTTGCAAATAATTTTTCAGAGGAGTGCCATATTCATTCACTGTTGTATTCCAAGTACCTAAAAGAGTCCTGGCATATTGGGGGTGATCAATAAATAATTTTGGAGTGACTAAGTCTTTGTATGTAATAAGTATGTAAACACAGGTCTACACAAATTTATATCAATGATCTAGTCAGCTCCCAGATAAAATGTCTGCAAGTCTTGTCAGAAATATGAGATATTAGAGAAAACGTAAAATGATTTTATTCTTTTGTTATTCAACTCTATAAACAAGACTGTAAATTTCCACATAAAAGTAGGCAAGGAAACTTCAAGAATTAAATTATTGATCTATACAGTCTAAATTGAAGACAGATTTGCTCAATTTTATTTATTTGCTTGTATAAGTGTAGTCACAGACAGTTAATGGAAGAATTTCATTGCTTTGAGAAAGAAGTCAAGAATTCCTTCAAATTTGATTTTGGATTTGGCTTGTGATTTACTATTAATAAGTTATTGATTGTTGATGAAGCTTGCATAGCAGTTGAGTGCCATTTCTGTTGTTGAGTCAGGCATAGCACTTGAGAGCCATAAGTTGTTTGAAATTTTTTCTTAATGGATTGAGAGATATTTCTCATGTTGAACAATCTCTAAAGCTTATGTGACAGCTGCAAATTCATTCATTCATTTATTCATTTATAGATTCAACAGATTATTTTTTCTCACTAGACCATTACAGTTAAAACATTTATTAAACATTGTATATCTTTCTGTAAAACCCTTTAAACATCTTAGAACAAAACAAATGTGAAAAAAATCAATATTCATTTAATAAATTTTGTTTAGTACTTGCTCATTGTAAGACACTAAGCTGGTTTTACAAATTTCAACAAAAATCATAAACTATATTAATAACTAATTAATTGCCTTATGAAGCAAACTAGAATAATTCCAAAACATCAGACAATTATGAAATTGGTACCATACATTATCATCCTTCTAACATTAATTAAATTACTCTGAGTGGTCTTGCTTTAATTCAGACTTCAGTCATTTTAAGAGTATGAGGCAAGTTACAATCAAGATATTCACATTAAAAACATTAAAAGGTTGGGGCGCCTGGGTGGCGCAGTCGGTTAAGCGTCCGACTTCAGCCAGGTCACGATCTCGCGGTCCGTGAGTTCGAGCCCCGCGTCAGGCTCTGGGCTAATGGCTCGGAGCCTGGAGCCTGTTTCCGATTCTGTGTCTCCCTCTCTCTCTGCCCCTCCCCCGTTGATGCTCTGTCTCTCTCTGTCCCAAAAATAAATTAAAAAAAAAAAAAAAAAACGTTGAAAAAAAAAATTAAAAAAAAAAACATTAAAAGGTTAATTTTTAAAAGTTTATTTATTTTTGAGAGAGAGAGAGAGAGAGAGGGAGAACACAAGCAGGGAAGGGGCAGAGAGAGAAAGGGAGACCTAGAATCTGAAGCAGACAGCTCAGAGCCTGATGTGAGGCTCAAACCCATGAACTATGAGATGATAACCTGAGCGAAAGTCGGATGCTTAACTCACTGGCCACCCAGGTTCCCCTAAAAGATCATCTTATAAAGAAGATCAAGAAAGGCCAAAATCTATAGTTACATAATTACTATAACTGAGCATGATATCTGGATTTCATCTTTTACAGTAAGAAAACAATCAGTGTTTGTTTATGAGAAAAGCGTAAAAGATAAACATGTGGATTGTCAAACAGGAAATAAGACTGGATGATTTAAGGTAGGGAAGGGGATCAAAGAAAAATTATGCATTTATATTTAGAAAGAATTTAAATGATTATTTTAATCCACATTATCTTATTTATTGTTTAAACCAAGTTACATTCTATTGCTCCCATTTTATACGAGAACACTGAGGCTCAGAGAGGTTAAGTGACCACAACCTCACTCAATTGTAAATAGCACAATTGAGACTGAAAAACAAAATTATTCTTAAACTTCAAGCCAGTTCTGTTTTCTACTCTACCGGATAGAATCTGATATCATTGTTCCAAACAAACATTTTTTAAAACAGACAAAACTTAGTTATTGTCTTTTAAAAGGCTTTCTTATTTCCATAACCATCTTTCCCAGGCTTAGAACAGACACAACAAAGGAAAAACAAAACATGATTTTCATGTCTTAGAAATATTGGACTTACACTTAAGCAAAGATCAATTAAAGGGACCAAGGCACTAGTTAGCTGGTGAAAGCCTCCTGGTCCCTCCCTCCCTACAGAGTTACCAGAATAGACAACCACAATTTCTCCCCAACCTTGAAACATTTCAACGTCTCGCAAGACTTAATTGCTGTGGAAGAGGCTCTCATGTTTAGGATTTTGTCTCTGAGATGGTCACTTGTATTCCTCATTTACTTATTCGACAAAAAAACTTTTGAACTAGTTTCACAGAAAAGGAGAACAGAAAAGTCACTAAGAACTGGTAGACAGTACTTTCTACTAAGGACTTTCTATTGATGTCCCTTAAAGATTATCTTGTTGGTTTAGAAACTGTGTAAGTGGTTTGCTATATGGGCAAGTGAGTGAATAGAAGTAGAAAATATGGTCCCCCTTTGTGAAAAAATATTATATATATATATAGTATATTGTATATATTAATAAATATACCTTATATTTAATAAATAAATATATTAATTTATTATAATATATAATATATTAATAAATATACCTTATATATAATATAAGGTATATAAGGTATATACCTTATATACCTTAATGTATACTATAAATTATATTTATAATATATAAATACATATTTAATAAACATGTATATTTTTACTGAGGGGGAGCATATGATTTTTAGAAAGAGGGAGGAATAGATTTAGCTTCAAGACACCTGTGTATACACACACACACACACACACACACACACACACACACACACGGCATTCTTGACTTTTCCTGCTATTCCCTCTGCAGCCCTTCTTATCAATGCTTTCACTGTGGTCGAAAGGAGAACTGGACTACGAATGTCTCAAGAGCATATACCTTTAGTGTTCGTGGACACTAAAGCCTCATCACAGCTGGTTTGCAAGGGAAATTATTTAAAAATAATTCCCTGAGTAAGCAAAAACTGCTTCCATTACAAATAGCAAAATTTAGAGTAGACCTGACTCCTATTATTAGCCAGGATGAGTAGGCCCAGCAGCAGCTGGGGAGCCGGTGGACCACAAGTTCGAGAGCCAGAGCGGCACAGCCAGTTTGGGCTGAACACACAGTGGAGCTGAAACACATTTTTGCTTACCTTGGCTGAACGCAAGGTAAGCACTATATGAAAACCCAAAAGAAAGCTTTCTGCTCTGACGAAGCTTTGTCTGTGCCTATACCATGGGACTTGGCAGCATACTACTAGAACCACAAAAGCTAGCTGTTAGACCTTAGAAAAAGCCCACATGTAAAAACTAAAGCAAAGTCACACCATTTAATACTGTTCTTTAGATTATTAATAGAACCTTTATATTAAACTTAAAATATCCACTTTAAATTCCCACCCATTAAAGCTATTTGGCATTATACTGAACTTCGTAATTATTTAAATAAATAATAAAATAATAAACAACAAATATCTTTAAAGGCTCCTCTCTAAATACAGTGGACTTTTAATTTTTCAATAGCTAATCAACTTATTTATTAATTTATTGTGATTATTGAACAGGAAACTTACATTTCTTTTTCCTTAGACATTTTGGCTAAGTCTTTGGAAACAACCATTATAGAAATCAAAATAATTTCATAAGATGTTTTCATCTCCTACTACAAATAAAATGAGATAATGGCAGAAATATGAACAAGAGTATAAAATTTCTCAAAAGTTAATAGAATTATAGTATATTAAAAGAAGTTATCTTATACATATTTATCATATAAAATATTAATTTAAAAATAAATACACTTTATTTAAACCTTTTTGTACAGACTATATTTTGAGTTTATCATGATGTTTCTAAGGTTTTAATTAGTCCATTTTTAATGGCTGTTTCTTGGTGGCACTTATTAGTCAATTGACTTTATAGAAATAATTCTAAAACTATTTTTAAAAGCTAATTAATTCATAGATGGTGATACTTAAATAATACTGGATTACTTAGCAAACATCGTTTGTCAAACTATCATGTAAAAATACGATGAGTTATTTTCCCCAACAATTTAAATAAACATGTTATTTTAGTTCATTAAAAATCAGAAAGGAAAATTACAGTTTCACTTTGTCATACATTTTTCTCTGATTAGTTTTTCACACACTATAAAATTTACCATTTTGAAGTGTACGATTCAGTGGTTTTGGTATATTCACAAGGTTGTGCAACCACTATTTAATTCTAGAATATTTTCATCACTCCAAAAACAAACCTGATACACATTAGCATTCAATCACCATCCCCCATTCTCAATCTCTCGCAACCACTAATCTTTCTGTATTTATGGATTTGCTTATTCTGGACATTTCATGCAAATAGAATCACATAACATATGGACTCTGTGTTTGGATTCTTTTACTTAGTATAACGTATCATTAGTTCATTCTTTTGTATGGCTCACTGTATGGATACACAACATTTTGTTTATCTGTTCATCAATTGACATATATTTGTGTTGTTTTTACTTTTTGGTTATTACAAATAATGCTATTATGATTATCCATGTGTAAGTTTTTCTTTGGACATATATTTCAATTCTCTTGGGAATATAATTGGAAGTACTGGGTCATATGGAAATCCTGCACTTAACTTTTCAGGGTATTGTCAATATTTTCTAAGGGGGCGCCAGTTCCACCATGTTACATTCTGACTAACATTGCATGAAGGTCCCATTTCTCCATATCCTTGCCAATACTTGTTATTTTTCATTGTTAGGTTATAGTCATCTGATCAGATTTTGACTTTCAAGACTTCCAAAGAAGAATTTATAAAATTTGCATTTGGGAGGATGGAAGAAGACAAGGAAGACTGTGAAGTTGTAAATGACTGGGAGGTTAGGCTGAGCACATGGTATTGAACCGAAGCACATTTTGCTTACCTTGGCTGAGTGAATGAATGAATGGTGGTGTCATTGTTGGAAGTAGAGTGAGAAGAAGAGAAGATTTCAGGAAAAGACTAAACAGAGACTGTTGAAAGCATGTCATCATTTGCAATAGCAGGATGAGAGCTTAGAAATAGAACAGAGCTTATGATGAATAGTTTTCAAACTTGATAGAATTAAAGCATAGAGTCTGGAGCACATGGTCTAGATTTGTAACATTTACCACTATCTGACTTCCAGCACTGACTAAACCTCTTTGTTCTTCACCTTCTCCATTTGTAAAAGAAGCACTAAAATAATTGTATGTGTCTCAAAAAGTTGTGAGAATTAATATATTACATGTAGAGTACTTAAGATGTCTCTCCCATGTAATAAATGTTAGTTATTATCCAGGTGACCACATAATTTATTATCTAAAGCAGAACACTTTAAATCTCGAGTGCCATGGTTTGGACAATAAATGGTCACACCAAGACTACAGGTATAAATAGGCATTGTCTTAGTCAAACTGGGATAATGGTCTCCCTATCATCAGTTATAATTTTTGATGGCCCAAGCATAACGACTCTAAATTATCACTAACAATCAAAATATCTATTGATAACATCCACAATTATCCATAATTATAAACAAACAAACAAACAAACAAACAGAGAACAAAATTCAGATTGGGAAGCTAAAAGAAGTGTATCAAGATCCAGATTAGAGAGTGAAATCTACATTGGTTTTAATTAATCTGCCTGCCATATAGAAACAAAAATGGAAATTCTATGGTATGGGAATAAGTGATTTTGGAGTATAGTTATAGTTACTTTAGAAAGAGTGGACCTTGATAAATCACAAAAGGATGGGTGGCTTTGAAAATCAAGAGGCCACCTCAGAGAATCTATTGTCTGTGAATGGATTTAAAAGGAGGATTGAAAGCAAATTGGTGCTTGTAAGCAGTACTTGAGGAGGAAGAAAGTGAAAGGCACCTGGAAAAAACTTCACTCACATTGCCACTGTGCCCAGAATGCTGGTGATGACCTAGAAATGATGTTGCTAGACACTTAGGTTTTTGAAGCTGCCATCAATATCGACAAACTCTCTGTGCTCCACCATAAATATTACACAGTCAGAGAGGTCTGTCATTTGGACATAAATTCACTGTGGTAATTGCAGTGAAGGCCATGAATCAAGGTGATGATGGCATAGTGGAGCCTATCTTATTTCAGATTCTTTTGAAAGGAAAATGGCAAATACAGAAAGTAGAAAATGGGTGATTTGTAGCCATGAATTTTCTTTTTGGAAGTAAAATTTTCTTCTTCTTGTGTTATTGTTATTAGTTACAGTAACTAGAGATGAGTTCTATAATATTTTTAAAGTTTCTAAATCGCTGGCATACAGTAGTTTTTCAGCTAATAATTGACATATGTTCTTGAAATGCTTGCCCCAAAGATGAGCTGTAGACTAAACAGAGAATCAGATTGGAATCATTGGAGAGCAGAATTGAAGACTCAGGTTTTTGGAAAATTATTCACAAGAATAACAAAATGTTTTAATATACACTGTCATATACTTCTGGTTCTTAATTTGAGTTTGAGTTGTGGAGAATATCATATTGGCATATCATATTCTTTTCAAAAACAAAGAATTTTTATCATGAAAAAGTATAGAGCGAAAACTATTCTTCCCCCACTGAAGGATTTACTCGTGAAGGTTCTTTAGGTCTGGATCCAAGTAAAATAGCGAATTGAAAGTTTTTCTTTCATTATATTAATCTTCCCTTTTTGCTTCCTCTACATGAGTTCTTTCCTGCTTATATCCCTAGGTCAAGGAGAAACTGCATCTAATAAGTAACTGGCTATATTTTTCTCACCATGTCTCCTTTTCCTTTTACAAGATATATTTTTATATGTTTTATAAAAGAACCCATAAAAAGTAAACACAATCATCTATAACTAGTTATAACAGCAAGATATTTGCCATTCTTGGAGTTGTGAATAGATATTATTAAAATATTATTTTTAAATTAATTATCTTATTTCATTATACATACAGCTAATAATTGATTCTTCTCAAATACAACACTTATTAAGTTCAGTAACCAAACTCTTGAGGAGTCAATATGTTGTTTATCAATATTTAAATACAAATTTTATTGGAGCAGATTTTGCCTAAGTCTGTCCTTGTAACAGATACAAAGCAAATAAATTATATTAGAGATACTAGGTTTTGTGTTAAACACAAAACTGGTAACATGGTAACATTTCTCATGGTAAAAATTCTAAGAATCTTCTGATATAATTTTTTAACAGAGTTGATGAAACACAGATGACTGTATGCTCAGAAATTCATACAAATCTCATAAATAAGATTTATAAATAAACTTATTATCTATCAATATTAGTATTGGGCCTTCATGCACTTACTGCTTGTTGGCATAGTTTATTGACTATAGTGATCATTTAAAGATCATTCTCAGTCAGCTACACCTTGGAGAAAAACAACATCGCATAGGGCGTATAAATGGAAGACAGTCCTCCAGTGTTCCCAAGAAATGTTAGTACCCTTTCTTCCCATTACCTTCATCAGGAAAGAGTATTGACAGGGGTCCCCGAAGTTGCAGGAGTGAGAAGGAGGAAGTGATATACCTGATATGCTATGTATCTCTATTAAGTATACTTAGAGTGATCATGATTTTAGTTTCTTTTGCACTTCATAAACCCAAGGGAAGTCCTGCTCCTTATTAGTGTTATATATCACAGACAATTCTGCATTGCTTGCATAATAGTTGTCTTTACTGAAAAATGGGTAATTGTTAAAATTAACACATCATCCTAGATACAAACAGTAATCAGTGTGAATCTGAAAACCAGGAGTATAATTGTTAGAAGAGCTCTAAGAGGCCAATCTGTTAGTACAACAATACGATGACGGAAAAAATGAAACAAAACAAACAGCAAAACCATCAAAAGCTAAAACTAAAAACTAGAACCTGTACAATGAAATCTCTGTCAGTTGGTCCATACTAAGTGTTCCATTAGATGCTTGGTAAAGTCATCGGTGTCTTTTAGGGTGTAAACTTGCTGAGCATTTTTCTCTGATGTTTCGTCTCAGTTACAGTCCACCTACAAGGCAGTGCTATCATTTTGCCCTTCCCTCATTACCCTCACACATCACATACTTCATACTTCTGAATTCATTCCTTCTCAAAGATTTTAATCGGAGTCTACATTCCTTCCTTAATCTAGCATCTATTAATTGACTTTGAAGTTGAGCTTCTCATTCAAGCTTTGGCACTTTTAAGGAAATTTTTGGCCACATTAAACTATTCCTTTCTTTTCAACACAGTAACGTTTTATTAAGCTACAATAAAATAATTTTAGAAGTTTTTAAAATTAAATACAATCGTCATAGGGAGTGAAGATATCAAGAGATATTATGTTTTAGTAGCATTACTCTCATCCAAATTTGGGCAGAGGAGTGTCCGTAGAAATTAGCATTAATTACATGGTGGAATGTATTTCATAATACATCTGTAAATGCATAACACACCCAAACAGGAATAAACCTCCATAAAGCATCATTTGGTATTGCTTATCTCTTTCTACCCACATTGGATACCAGAACTTTAAGTGGTTCCTAACACTCCCATCTATATATCTATCTAAAACATTCTTCATTTTAGATTTATCTAAAAAGAAAATGATTAAAATACATTATGAAATAAATTCTACACAAATGCTGAACACTTAATATAAACAACAGCCTTTTCAGATTTATTTATATATTCTATAATCTGTGAGCCTGTAACTTTTATGGAGATGTAGAAAATATAAAAACCAAAAGAGATTCTCTTTCTTCTCATCTGCAGAATGCTGACATTGTTCATTGATCTTCCTGAACATGCCTTACTTTTACATCTTCCCAGCATTTGTCTTGCTTTCTCATTCTCTCTCTCTTTCTGGAGAGTTAAGAAGGAATTTAATGTTCTTGATCTTTTAGAAGGAAAATAACGACTACCAGATTAACACACATTCAAGAAACTCCTTGTTTGTGTGAAATCATTCACCAGTTTGTGTGTGTATGCCAGTGTGTGTGTGTGTTATAACTGTTAAACATTTTGAATAATAGTTATTCTACATTGAGGCTACTTTGAATTTTTTTTCCTGCTATGGCATCATAAGTACATTAGTTTTGTCATATAACTATTTCAACTGAGAAACTAGCTTTGTCTCTTAACTTTTTCTCAAGCATTTTTTGTAAACTAATTTTGTATACTGAGGGTGAGAATTCGAAGTGTAAGATGCCCAATGGCCCCTGCCAGATTTCTAACCTTTGATCCAGGAACTTAATGTTCCTTGTGTCACCCGCTATGCATGAAGAGACAAAACTAAATAAGGCACGATATAGTCTTAAAGAGTGTACTATATATTTTTGGGTATGTGGAGAGAGTGAGAAAAAAGAGATAATGAAATTTGAGATGGATTTCAAAAATTGCTGGATTTCCACAAGAAGGGATCATGGGAAGACAATTTTAAATAATGGCTGCAACATGATTATTTGTAATTGCACCTACTGGAAAAAATCTAAATGAAAACAAAATAAAGTAACGACTATATAAATTATAGTCTATTCCATTGCAATTATAGTGTATTCTATTGCATTAACTAAGTTAATGACCCAAGAAATCACTCCAAGATATAGTGTGTTTACTTAAAATTGTACATGATCACATATAGTATATATTGTATATATAATATACATGTAACAGATATATTAATTTCTTTTAAAAGACTTGATTAAAATACCTCTGAAGATAGGATTTAAAGGTTTTTATTTTCTTTTTAATACTTGAATGAATTTTTTTTTTTATTTCAGACAGAGACAGAGAGACCTCATGCACACGTGCATACACAGGACCAACTGAGGGAGGGACAAAGGAAGGAGAGAATCTCAAGCAGGCTCCACACCCAGTGTGGAACCCAAAGAGGGCCCAATCTCACAACCCTGAGATCATGACCTGAGCTGAAATCAAGTCAGAAGCTCAACCAACTAAGCCATCCAAGTATCCTATAAGTTGTACCTTATAATTAAAAAAATATATGTGTCTATAAAGAGATGTGTAGACAGCCTTTACTTCTTTAACACTACTTACAGTTCTGGAACTAGCATAAACCAGAATTTGAGAGGGAAATAGAAGGCTAGGAGAGAATATTGCATTTGTCCAAGTGAGACAAAATGAGGGTAGTAAAATCTGGAATGAAAACAAAGACAACTACATGAACTATTGGGAAGACAATGGAAGAAAAAACAATAAAAATGTTTTATTGGAACTAAAAATGAACAGTGGAGAATCAAGAGTGCTTGCCAAGTTTTTTAGTCTAAACAACAGAAAATATGTACATGTTAGTCAAAGATATGTGGGTACTAGAAAGAGAAGAATATTAGTGAGGGTAGATGAGAGATTCTCTTAATAGAGATTGAGATGTTAGTAGTATAGTAAGGCAAAGTCTAGCAGAATGTTGAAAATATGATTTTGGGTTTAGGAAAGGGTAGAATTCCAGATAAGTAACCAAGTGTCATCACTAGAAATCCAATTTGCCTGGGTAGAAAGAACAGAGAAGATGTAAGTATAGAGATGACTGAAGCAGAGTTTTCCAAGTTATGTTGTATCATGGAGCACTTTGGCTTTTCTAGTGAAGCCTGTGGACTCCTCAGAATAATGGTTTTATATATATAAAATAAAATATATAAATTAAAATACAGACCAATTACTTTGAAACAGAGCTAATTTAAAAAGTGATATATTAATAAAACTGCTTGCCTTTTAATACATTATATAGCAAGATTTAGTGATGGGTCCAATAGCTGTCATAATTTCAAAGTAACGATTACTTTAAGCAATACTGAAATTTTTAAAATATGTATTTATTTATTTTTGAGAGAGAGAGAGCGAGAGAGAGTGAGCAGGGGAGGGGCAGAGACAGAGAGGGAGACACAGGATCCAAAGTTGTCAGCATAGAGCCTGTCATGGGGCTTGACTCACAAACCATGAGATCATGACCTGAGCTGAAGTCAGATGCATAAGTGACTGAGCCACCCAGGTGCCCCTAAGCAATATTTATTGTGACACAGACTGTCTATGTTTTCCAGTGGTGCCAAAGTAATGGTACTGTTAGTACCACTATGCTTTGTAGCCTATATTAATATTTTACAGAAATATTAAATTTCTTTTAGAAGTTAGTTAGATGTCTTTTCGTATCCAAATTAATGGATTCCCTGAATTGTGTCCAGTGATTTCTTGGTGGACATGGTTAAAAGCTCCTTTAGAGCAGTCCACATATAAGGTATGTGGAAAGATACAGATTCCTAAAACTGGTTTGGAACACAGTAGAATATATTTGGGTAGAGAGACCTCCCAACAAAGGTAAGTTTGTGTTAATGTGTAGCAATGCCAGAGGCAGCATAATTTGCAAGATCATATCCTCCAGGCCAGAATGCCAGTCAAAACACTATCTGCACAAATTTGAACAAGTCGCTTAACTTCTTTGTGCCTTAGTTTCTCTACATTTTAATCTTCATACAGTTATTGTGAGAATTAAAAGTGTTAGTGTCTGTCATATGGCCTGGTGCATGTAAAGTACTATATACAATATGGTCATAAATATGGTCAGGTTAATGCCTTTGCAGACTGAGCAATGCAATTAGTTATAGCTTGCCTCTATCTTAAAGGTTTTCTGCACAAATGAAAGAGACAAATATTTAGTAGAGTTAGAAAAAAAAAACTCTAGTAAAGTACAAGTCATGAGGAAATAAGTCTCAAAGGAGATAGTTCAGAAGAACAGATACTACTTGGAGGCCTAAGACTGAGACTGAGAACATACACCCAGACAGGGATTAGTAATCAATAAATAGATCATTAGTGGCCTTCTGGAGAGGTTCTAATAGATGGACAAAAGCAGATGCCAGACACTAAGACATTTACTGAATAGGCTGATAGTGAACAAAGGCAAGGAATTGGATTATAGTCCTCAAAAGTGAGCCCAAGAAAGAAGAGAGACTAAAAGTTTATTACCAAATTTAATAGAAATACCCTGAGAACAGTGGATGGTACAGGGGAAGTAGTCAACAAACAGGAAAAAAAAAAAAGATTTCGAATGTAAGAGAAAGAGTAAGTAATTGACAGAACCAGGTCCCAGTTAATGTATGTAAGAATAAGTCTTATGTAGAAAGCTTTACCTTGGAGTAAAATGGAAGAGGTCAATCCTTTTGAAGCTGGGATCTATAAGGAGAAAGAGATGAAAATCCAAGTGTCATGATCAGATTAAAAACAAGACTTAGAAGGCCTATGCTGGATCTCCTTCACCCAGGACTATGGTGGGAGAGATTGTCACAACAGTACAGGGTAAGGATAAAGATGTAAACCTTAGAGCGAGCAAGAAGCATTTTTTATTAATTGCTATAGATAATTCAACAAGTATCTCACTAGAGATGGCTATAAATATCATTAGGTAGCTACAGGGGCCTAACTGAGGTTGGGCTAAAAAGGATAGTTAGATTTCATCCTACATGTCACTACCCTAGGTAAATCCTTATTGAACAAGTTATCAGAATATCTTTAATTGTTCCTACTATGTACTTTCATTGTGCCCTGAATTTATATAATTATTTTTGTTGTATGTGTGACTTCCTTATTAGGATGTAAACATTTTAAGGACTTTTTTTTGTTCATCTGCTTATACATATTCCAATTCTGATACATAGAGGATATTGAAGACATTTTTGGTTTTAATAAATGCCTTTTATTTTCCAGTAGGACTATGTATTTGAGAAAACTCCACCTTACACTTCAGGCTTTATTTCAAGTTGAAGCATCAATTCCAACTCTAGCAAAGCCAATTTTGTTATGGACAAGTTAATGAAACCTCTTTCCTCACATGTCTTCCTATGTCTCTCAATGATTGCTCCTGCTCTTTCCATCTCACTTGTTTCTTGTTTATGGCCTACACTTATCTCTCCAACTTGACCAGTACAGCATTTCTTCTTTACTGATACTCTGCAAGTACCCTTGAGTGCAATTCTGTTCTTGATGGGCATCCCCTTCTGCTTCCTTTCCTGACCCCTGTGATTCTAAGTGTCCTCAGGAGCTCAGCTCAATGTAAGGCAGCATACTTAGTTAGCTCTTCTAATGGATGTAAACTGGATCTGGCAACAAGGATAAAAATGAGCAGGGGAGAAATAATAATCCATATGGCTTATTAAAGGTCTGGAATTGCTTACTCCAGTATGGGAGAAAGTCTAGAAGGTGAAGAAGTCAAGAGGTATGTAAAGTTGGATAAGAAGTTGAGAAATGTCAAAAGATAAGTGATTCTCTGTCAGAACACATATAGGTGGAGGACTTAATCATTACTTCCTTTGAATATTCATTGAATAAGCACTATAATCCATAATCACAATGAGGAGAAAAAAAGAATAGGTTCAATTAGGAAATAAAATTTCAGGTCAATGCAGAAGTGTCAGATCTAGATTTCATCCTTTTAAAACTAATTTCACAAAATTAGTTCAGTTCAACATACATTAATTAATTAATTAGTTTAATTTTTTTAATCTTTATTTTTGAGAGAGAGAGACAGACTGCGAGTGGCGGAAGGGCAGAGAGAGACACAGACTCCGACGCAGGCTCCAGGCCCTGAGCTGTCAGCGCAGAGCTCACGCGGGGCTCAAACTCACGAACCGCGAGTTCATGACCCGAGCCAAAGTTGGATGCTTAATCAACTGAGACACCCAGGCACCCCTCAACATAAATTTATTAAACATAAAATAAAATTGTAATTTTTTTAATTATACAAAACCTACTCTGTGTCAACTACTGTATTTGAGTCTTTTATGATTCTTGATTATGCGCACAAGAATCTATGCAAGCTACTTTAGTGATCACACAGATCATTCAGTGATCTATTTTATTTAATAAGCTCTTGTCTAGTACTTGCTATTTATCAGGCACTCTTAAGTGCTTTACCAACGTTAGCTTATTAAATCTTATGATTCAGCATTTAAATTTATTTTTCTTGGTAACTTATATGAGGATCCTAAACAGTAACTCTCCTGGAACATTCCTGTTGATAATTTTATTTAAACCAAACATACTAAATACATTTATGTAGTAATTAAATGCTACCATGGTGGACATATTGGTATTTATCCATATTAACAGTCTCCTTGAATCTCCCTTAGTACAAAAGAACACACATAATTGGATTCACCTATTCATTTCTTCATTCATGACAGCATACTTTCATTTATTCAATAAACTTGTACTGAGTAGTTGCTATGTAAAAGCAACATGCTCAGTGGCTTTTAAAAAGGACATATGAATAGGATAACTTCTTATTCAATAAGTTTATAAACTGAGGAGGTATTCTGGGACAAAGAATTCAGATAAGACAAAAACCAAATAATGCCACATGATACATGGAAGCTTGAGAAAAAAAAAAGTTCTATAGTAACATAAAAACAATACTAGTGTGGATTGTGTAAAATTAAAAAGAAAGGAGCATTTAAGCTGAATACGTGCCATTTTAGTGATGGAAGCCCTTACTATTACACAGGCCAACAGGGTGTAGAAATATGGATGGACTTCAGCTGGATCAAGATTTTCCTGGGCTAATATGATGTGTTAACAATTGTTAGGGGAAAATCATTTGCTAAACTATCGAGAAAATGCAGCCTCTCCAGTAAAAGGAAACTTTGTCTAGTTTCCAGCAGCAAAATAGTCTACCAGTTGTACATTTTTTGTTTGTTTTACTGTTTCTGAACTTTGATTGCTGTAAGAACTAGAAATATCTTTCATCTCCAGCTGGCAATAAAGTTCTACCCCATTTTCCAAGCTGGATTGCTATAATCTTCCTTAATGAGTCTACCATAGCTCACTCTCCAGAGCCTCCAACTGGATCAGAAAATAATCCTTAGCAAGAAGGAGCAGCAGAACACCGTGGTCTCTCCATCCTGATGCAATGCTTTTTTCAGTAGTTACTACCTAATTTCTGTTCCAAGTAAGAGGTGTTTTGAAAGATTAAGTAAATGATGAGCCTTGAAAACCCATGAGCCTTGTTTTCTTCTCTCTACTTTGTCATAATAAAAACACTAATTCTGCTCCCAGAGGGGGGAAAAAAGAGCGGAAGTTCCCACAATTGCCAAGGTTTAATCAGAAAACAGCAATTATATTTTTTCAGATGACATCATATGATGTCTTCTCAGACTACAGTAATATGTGTTGGTCTAAAATATTAAAAAATACTAATAAATAAATTTTTGGATGAGGAAGTTGTAAGTGATTAGCTGGGTGGCAAGTTTTGAAGTTTTCTAACATCTGCTCCTCTTATAACAATAACATATGAATGAAAAGTTTCTTCTATGCTTTCAGGAATGTTGTTAATCTTGCATTCCATATAAGCAGGTCTGGTATTAATAACATTCCAAAATAGACTAGAAATGTCATCTGAATAAATGTCTTATGAAAAGCTAGTTAAAATAGATAACTATAGTCTCATTTTAAGGAAAACATAAGACAGTGTTTGGATTTGCTTGTATTTACCATAGTGAGTATTTTCCGTATAGTCAATGACAATAGAAGAAATGAATTCACACATTCATTGTGTATCATGGTCCTTTTTCCCCTCTTATTCAGACACTCGGTGTAAAAGGCTATCAAATTCTGCTATTTGTAGCACCTATGGCAACCAAATTGGTATAGACAGAGGAGGTCAGATATTAGATAAAATCTGTCCATTGATATGGACGTGGAATCTGGTCTTGGAGCTGTACAATGTGTGGCTTCTGATATTTCTAGGACTTTCCAGGCATTTTTCTTCCATATAAAAACTGGCATTATCTATAAACTATGGATTTTTGTAGTGTTTTGAAACAACAAAGAAGCAAGTTATAAAGGGGGTGATTTTACATTATCTATACATTAGATCAAAGGTAGAAGACAAAATTGTTCCAAAGCTCACCCCAACAATATTACAGACTCCTGCAATCTGATTCTTTAAACCAAGGCTGGCAAAGCTCTTGTCACTTACTAAAAAAACAAACCAAACCAAAACCAATAACAAAACTCCAAATCAGCCCGAATTTCATAGGAAATTCACAGGGCTAATGTGACACTAACTGAAACTTAAAGTGGTTTATGGTCAGTTGGCAAGGAGACTTGTACTGGACACATACTGAGTTTTATTTCACACTTTTAAAGTTTCAAACTTTAAAGCTTTTAAAGTTTCAAACTTACTTATACAGACATAGCATATTAGTTTTAGCCAAACTGAGTAAACACATATCTTGAGAATTTTAAATCAGTATTTTAAACAATTTCAAATTTTTTGTTGCGAGGGATGAAATTTTTCCTAGAAACATTCTAAAAACGTTCTCCTCATTGATTTTATTTTGTGTGTTCAATTTAACCAGTTCATTCTATCCAGATTTGTTATCACCAATTACATAGCAGGCAATCAAATATATAAGATTCATGGCAAGCGGCATTTGCAAGGTTATGTAACTACCAGTCAATAGAATAAAATATTAGGCCTCGTTATCATACCCACTGGGGAAAAGGGGGACAAGAGAAGGATTTAAAAATATAGAAAGAGAGGCAGACAAAAAAAGAGAAGAAAGAAGAGTATGCCAGAGTTCCAATGTCTTTATGGATAAGTGTCAAATTATTCCATGTGTTACAAAGAGGCCTGGTAATGATTTGCCTGGGCCCACGTATGTGGTAAAGCAGTAAACCAGGAGCAGTATTGAGATTCAGGAGGGATATTGTATTTTTTACTACATTTGCAATATTTTGGTAATTCTCTACCTTATAAATCTTGGTGGAAACCAAAGATCACCTCTCTGTATAAAAAAACTGAACATTCTGGCTTTCCCAACTAGGGTACAGCCATGTGACCAGCTTCCTAAGCCACCCATTTTAGGCTTAAATTTGGACTATGCACCCCCCTCTTTCAGTCTCTCTCTCTCTCTCTCTCTCTCTCTCTCTGGTAACTGTGGTAGCAATTTCTATGAGGCCAAGTTCCCTGTGCAGAAGGTTTTGTGATTTATTTTTTAGTTGGGAGCTCACATTCCTTGGATCTTTGTGGGAATAGTTTGAGGCCCGGGTAAAGGATGTGTTCTTCTGAGAGGTTACAACACAGACTGTTTTCACAGGCACAATCTTGGTCATAACACTCTGGGAACTGCAGAGAAATCGGTTTGACTAGTCTGTTAAATAGTGATTTAAATAGGCTTGTATTTAAAGAGTCATTAGCATGTCTTTTTGGCATGCATGGTGCTGATCAGTAATCCTTATTAAAGGTCTAGGATTAGGCTTTTTTAAGAGTATTTAGAGGTGGAAATGAAAAATATTAGGCAAGGGGGAACTATAGTTGCCAATATGCACATTCTGATTTTTAATGACATTTGATGCCTAGCTGAAGCCTTTTTTTGTATTTGTTACACTTAACAGTAGGTTTTTTTTTTCCTTCAGTGTAACTTTTCAAATTGAATCAGATGTAAATTCTATTTGAAGATATTTGCACGTGGATTGTGCATCAGAAGCCACAACTTCGTGTATCATCCTCTTTTGAGAATTACATTTTTGGCACTTATCCTTTGGTGAACATATGTAAGAATTTATTTTGGGTATTTGTTCATGAATGGGATTGCTGAGTCATATGGCATCTTACTGCGAAAGCTTCCCAAAATGATTGTATCAATTCATACCCCAAGCACTGTATGATATTCCGGTCATACCACATCTTTATCAACATTTAAACTTGTCAGTTTATATCATCTAGCCTTTCTGATGTGTAGTAGTATCTCACTGTGATTGTAATTTGCATTTCCTTGATGACTTATGAGGTTGAGCACCTTTGTTATGTTTATTGGCCTTTAGGAAAACTAAATTTGTGAAGTACTTATTCATTTCTTTTACCAATTTTTTATTGGGCTATGAGTATTTTTATTGATTTTGGAGGAACTCTTTATATATTTTGGGTACATGTCCTCTATTGATTATATGCACTATGTAAAATTTCCACTATTTTGTGGCTTGATTTTGATTAACAAATTTTTTAATTTTTTATGTATATTTATTTATTTTGAGAGAGAGAGAGGGAGGAGAGAGAGAATCCCAAGCAGGCTCTGTACTGTAAGCACAGCGCCTGACCAGTGGCTCAATCTCATGAACCGCTGAGATCATGACCTGAGCCGAAATCAAGAGTCAGAGGCTCAACCAACTGAGCCACCTAGGCACACTTTGATTGACAAATTTTTAAAATTTTATTTTAATAAATTATTTGGTGTATCTTTTAAGCTTAGAGGTTCTGTGGTCTTATTTAAGAAATTGTCCCTGAAAGCTTGAAGATATTTTCTCACAATCTACCAACTGATTTTGTGTAGACTGTATAAGAGAGGTAAATATTAATTTTATTCCATATATACAAATCCAATTGACTCAGGATCCTTTTTTTTAATAAAACCAACATGTCTACACTGTTTTTCAGTGCTATCTTTATCTTAAATCAGATTTTGTTTAATATCCTTCCTGTTTTGTTTTATTGCTATATTGGTACCCATACCACAAAGTCCTAATTTTTGGAGTGTTTTGATAAATGTTATGTGCATAACTGTAAGTCTTCCAATATTTTTCTATAATATTATCTTTGCATTTATATACACATTTTAGAATCACCTTCTCAATTTTTGACAAAACTTAATTGTAGATTTCTCTATTTTATTTTTCTTTCTAGTTCTATTTTTTTCTATAAATTGAAAGTATAATTAGATGCATACATATTTAGATTGTTATATTATTATAGAAATTAGATTTTTCTCATCATTATGAATTTTCCTCTTTTTTCTAATAATCAAATTGAGCTCTTTATTATATAGTATAACAACTATCATTTGGTCATCATGCTCAGATACATTTTTTTAGCCTTTTATTTTTCAATATTTTAAAGTTAGTATCTTTCTCATGAGTCCAATTTAGACAATATTAGGCACCTAGAGACTACTCTTACTCCTTTTTTTTCCAAGATGAGTTTGTTATTTTTAAATAAAATGTCTCGGGAGTCTGGGTGGCTCAGTGGGTTAAGCATCCAACTCTTGATTTTGGCTCAAGTCATGATCTCACAGTTCGTGAGTTTGAGTTCTGCATGGGGCTTTGTGCTCACAGTGTGAAGCTTGCTTAAGATTCTCTCCCTCTCTCTGCCCTTCTCCTGCTTGTGCTAACTCTCTTTCTCTCTCTCAGAATAAATAAAGCATTAAAAAAAATAAATAAAATGCCTCACTAAAAATAATATGACTAATTACAATAAGTAAAATTTTTAATTAAGAATGATAACCAAAATATGTAAGTGATGAATCACTAAATCCTACACCTGAAATTAATATTACACTATATGTTAACTAACTGGAATTTAAACAAAAACTTGGGGAAAAAAGAATGATAGCCTGAACAGAAGAAAGTAACCATACCTCTGCAAGTTATCATGACAAGGACATGTGGGACACATAGAAGAGAATCTGAAGAAAAATCTGAGCAATACAAGAAGAGAGGAATTTCATTGCAGCATGTGGCAAAGGATTTTGAGCACTTTCTTAGATAGGAATACGGAAGATAGGAAACCAGTATCAGAACCATAATTATATATAGAACATACGTCATTATCCAACTGCTTTCTGCATAGCAAATTACATATAAATTCTATTCCACGGGGTTGGTTTAGTCATTCACAAATTGTTATTTCACTCTCTTCATAAACTAAAAACTAATGAACGAAACCATATTGATGGAGGCAGAGAAGAAAAGAATTAACATAAGTTTGGAAAACATTATTTTGAGTAGATACTATAAGCTTAGAGACAAAAAGAACTATGCATAAAGTCAAAAACACCAATGTGATATGCACTTGCATTTCTAGAATATAAAACGTACTCACCCTATTTCTCACAGATGGAAAAAACAGCTTAGTTTTGAAGTATGAGAAACAAACTATAACTCTGGGCAAGGGAAGAAACTGCTTATGAAAATTCAATTAGAAATTAAGTGATGAAGCCAAAAAAAAAGGTATCTACTGGATTTGACAAAGGTCACTAATAATATTGGCAGCAGTTGTTTCAGTGGAGAAATGGAGGAAAAGTGCACCTACAGCAGAGGAAAAGTGAGTAAGAGATGCATAGACGAAACAAAGAGATAAGTCAAAAGGCTCAAAAAGATTGACTTTGAAATGAAGGAGAAAGATAGTGTCAAAAAGAGGATGACAGAGTCAAGGGAAAACTCTGTGTTTTCTTTTTAGTTATTTTAGATTTTATATTTTTATATTTTAATTATATATAATATATACACTTGTATACATATATTAAAGGGCAGAAAACAAATAACTGATGACGCCAAATCATTAATCACTGAGTAGAAGAGGATGAGAGGTAGTTATTGACACAAGTAGAGAGATGAGTGAAGAATAGATATGGATACTATTTCTAAATGTGAGAATCAAGTAAGGAAGTGAGAAGAAGGTAAGAAAGCTCTCATTGGATTGCCTCTGTGGGTGGAGAAAGGGAAAAGGTCATCCACAAAATCAAAAAAGAAAATGGAAATGAAAAAGCCCTTCTGAAAATGGTGATGAAGGTTTGAAATACCTGTTGAGAAGGTAGAAAATTAAGCTGAATAAGGAGGAAGGCAAGAATTGCCATGCAATGTTGGAGATCCAAGTGAGGTTGAAAACTAAAATTCTACAGAAAGTAGCAGTCTTCAAGATCATGTAATGTCCCCCTAGCCATAAAGGATGCAAGAGTAGAAAAAGAGTAAAAGCTACTTAAGTATGAAAGAGATGGAAACATAGCTGTATATGTGTAAATATTGAGTTGTGCAATTAGAGTTTGTTCAGTTAGTGGTTTATAAGCAATATCTCATTATAGAAGGAAATTTTTAAAAAGAAAACAATGAAAAAATGAAAAAAAAGAGAACAATGAATGAAACATTTCGGGTTCATTAAAGTCTGGATTGAGTGGATGCTATTGACTACTGCAGTCAAGATTCTTACACTCACAATATCTTTGAACTGATTTTAATTCAGTTAGTACTTCTTGAACTGATTCTGATTCAATCGCTCTGAGGTGGGACTGGAGATTCTACATTTCTAAGAAACTCCCTGATAACTGCTTCTGATCTGTGGGCCACACTGCTTATAGTACTACATGATACACAAGAATATCTGAGTGAAAAATAATAGTTTGTTAAATAGCTGTTTTTCCTACCTACTAAATGGTGAATGATATTTTTAACTCAAATTTGTTTCAATTAATAGTGACACATTATTTTCCTGCAGATATTTGGTATATTAGGTTAGATGGCTGTGTATCAAAGACAACATTGACATTCACAGACATGGCACCTGTGTGCTGTTCATAAACAGTGGTATATAGAATATTTCTCAGTATTCCTATGAAAGGTGATAGCTTCTGCCTTTTCCCCCCTGCTCTCCCTTATCCACACCCAGGATGCTATGTACGATGCTGTATGCTAGGCTAAAAGAGTTGTTCAAGGGAACCAACTTAGATCACATCATAGATTTGTTTTGGCATACAGGAAATCAATTTTATGAATATTTTATTTCTACAGCACATTTTTTTCCATAAACTTGTGAAATAATAGAGTAAGTCTTCTTTTTAAAAACTTCCCCATCACAGCAGCTCTGCATCTCTGCCCTTTCCCTATACTTAAGCTGAGACAATGATACTGAGGTCCTTTCTATTTTATCTTGTATCTCTTGAATCAATTGGAAAAGTTCTCATTAAACTGGGGGGTATGCTTTAATTACATGTAATGTTATGAGGATTTCAGATTTCAGTGTTTTGGAAATAGGATAACCTGAAACTTGGATTTCACTTACTTTGGTTCAGAAAGTACATTTCCTGTTGATTATGAGTTTGTGAACATTCATATTTCATCTGAAATCCTCTCCAACACAGAAGTAGTTGAAGCTGGACTAAAATCTCCTGTGTTTCTGCATGGCAATAGTGTTAGTGAAGAATTTGCTACAAAAACAAATGACAATTTCAGCAGGAGTCCAAGTGTTTGATAAATATTTTAGTGTTAGAAAAATATGAAGAAATTGTAAAATGTAGAATTGTGTCACTTATTCATCAATTTATTTCACTAATTTTGAAAGACAAAATGTTGTATGCAGGCATTTAGGATTTAGGAAAATAGTTTTTGGTCAATAACTTAGGAGCTTTGCTTTTGATCTTAGTTAACGGTGGCTTATAGATTTGGTCATATCAAATACCACCATAAACACCTACACAATGATGCCTGGCATGGCATGTCTAGAATATATATTACATTATTTGACATATATTATTTCATTGAGTTCTCTCAATAAAATTAGGTAGATACATACATTTTTATCTTGTAATCAAGAAACTAAGTCAAAATGTAGCAGCATTAGAATTCAAACTGAGGTTTCTCCTAACCTAAAACTAATACATATTTCAGTTTACCACATCCCCATACAATGAAGATTAGATTCTGAAATCAGAGATTTAAATTCTGATGTTTAAAAGGGGACCTTTGAGAAAAAAAAAGGGGGTGGTGGTGGACCTTAAAGCATGAGCTACTTAAAATACTTCTCCACTTTTAGAACAAACTGATGGTTGCCAGAAGGGAGGGGGTGCGGGGATGGGTAAAAGAGATAGAGGTAAAGGGGAGGTACAGGCTTCCAGTTATGGAATGAATTAAAAATTTTTTTCTTCATTTTTGATATGTAAAACTTATGTTTTCCTATTGATGGTCATTAGTCACTGCCTGAATATGCTGATTGTTTTCTGCTATAACATACTCAACCCACACCACAATACTTCAATGAGCAGGGTTCTGCTTTTGATTTTCAAAAAATGTGATCATTGTGATGTAGTTGCCCAAAAACATGAGGCCTAGTCATTGATTGCTCAATACTCTGATAACAGTGCTGACTCGGCCACAAAACTGCAATTAGGCCAATAGAACATAGGATATAATGAATATATACGTGAATTGCCTTCAACCAGACTTAAACAAAAATTCCATGGAAAGTAGTCATAGAAGGAACATGCCAGAAATTTCTTTATAAGTTTTGCTTGTTATCATGGTTAGCCATTGAAATTGTACTCTATAGTTAGAATAATATATGTCACTAAGATATTTCTCATTTACTTGGATTTGTGAGGAAAGATTATTTATTTTTGGAAAAACTTATCATTGCATTTAATACAAACCAGAAAAATGTGCCTCCCTTTTAGAAGAGCATATCATTTAGGGTAAAATACTAAAATAAAGAAAAAAATATTCTAAGACACTTCATGCAGACACAGATAACCAGAATTGATTTAAATAAACTGGCTTAAAAGAAAATTTATATGTATTGTATAAGGCATGGGTCTACTTTTATTACTCATTAATAGATTGAGTATTATATATTTTATTCTTTTCTCTAAACTATCTTATGTATTTTTTAAATTCACATATAATTTAACAGCATCCATTTATAGAAGCAAAATTGCTAGCACTTTATTTAATGAAAAATGGAATACATTCTTGTATTGCAAAAATATTTTAGTCAAACTGTAACTTCTACCCTTGTTTTCAAAGGAAGAATCCATCATCTACCTATTTAGTTACTTTAATTGCTTTAAACCAATTACTCTATCATATTCAATAGAGCTCACAGTATACAGCTCTTCATTATTGAAGTGTTAATAGATCAATTCATCATCCTTCTTTTACTAACTTAGTTTTTTGATTACTGAATCTTTTTTAAAGTTTTACTAAATATGAGGCGTTCATAAATTGTCTGTACCTAGTTGCTGAATGGACTCATATCTTGATTTTTATAAAGAATAATAATTGGTCAGCTATATGTCTAATTCAACTTTGAATAGTCATGCTAATTTTGTGTAGGGAAAATAGAAATTAGCAAATGTCCCACTTTATTGATATTGGGAAGTCTTCTGAGACAGAAAGAGCAAACAGGAACCTGTATATAGAAACCTAAGGTAGTATAGTCCATTAAAGTAAACATAAGAAGAAAGCAAAAAATAAAGCAACCAAAAGAGAATCGAGAAAAAAAGAACTAAGACCTGTGTCCAATTAAAATAAGCAAAACTTGCTAGTAAATTAGC
The DNA here is from genome assembly GCF_023721935.1 of Panthera uncia. Lineage (NCBI taxonomy): Eukaryota > Metazoa > Chordata > Mammalia > Carnivora > Felidae > Panthera > Panthera uncia. The sequence continues at coordinate 18,111,244 of NW_026057585.1, read as the reverse complement.
ATCTGCAATAATAGGAAAAATTGTTTTAACTTTTTATTTAAATGTTATTAGTTAACATACAGTGCAATACTGGTTTCAGGAGTAGAATTCAGTGATTCATCATAACAGGTGCCTTCTTTAGTATCCATCACCCATCTAGCTCATCCCCCACACACCTCACTCCATCAACCCTCAGTTTGTTTTCTATCATTAAGAATCTCTCATGCTTTGTTTCTCTCTCTTCTCTTTTTCACCCCCTTCCCATATGTTCATATATTTTGTTTTTAAATTCCACATATGAGTGAAATAATATGGTATTTTTCTTTCTCTGATTGACTTATTTCGCTTAGCATAATACATTCTAGCTCCATCCACGTCATTGCAAATGGCAAGATTTCACTCTTTCTAAGGGCTGAGTAATATTCATACACACACACACACACACACACACACACACACACACACACACCACTACTACTTCTTTATCCATTCATCAAAAGGACATTTGGGTTCTCCATAGTTTTGCTCTTATTGATGCTGCTATAAGCATCGGGGTGCATATACTCCTTTGAATCCATATTGTTATAGCCTTTGGGTAAATACTTAGTAGTGCAATTGCTGGATCATATGGTACTTCTATTTTTAGTTTTTTGAGGAACCTTGATACTTTTCTCCAGAGTTTCCATACCAGTTTGCATTCCCATCAACAGTGTAAGCAACAGGGTTCCCTTTTCTACACATCCTCCCCTGTTTCTTGTGTTGTTAATATTAGCCATTCTGACAGGTGTGAAGGGATATATCATCATGATTTTTATTTGTATTACATTGATGTATCGCACTGATGATGAATGATATTGAGTATCTTTTCATGTGTCTGTTAGCCATCTACAGGTCTTCTTTGGAAAAGGGTCTATTCCTGTCTTCTGCCCATTTCATAACTGAGCTATTTGTTTTTTGGGTGTTGAGTTTAAAAAGTTCTTAATGATTTTGGATACTAACCCTTTATCAGTTATGTCATTTGCAAATATCTTCTCCCATTCCATCAGTTGTCCTTTAGTTTTATTGATTATTTCTTTTGCTCTACAGAATCTTTTATCTTGGTGAAATCCCAATAATTCATTTTTGCTTTTGTTTCCCTTATGTCTGGCGATGTGTCTAGTAAGAAGTTGCTATGGCAGAGGTTAAAGAGGTTTCTGCCTGTGTTCTCTTCTAGGATTTTGATGGTTTCCTATCTCACATTTGGGTCTTTCATCCATTTTGAATTTATTTTGTGTATGGTATAAGAAAATGGTCCAGTTTCATTCTTCTGCATGTTGCTGTCCCTCGACAAAGTAGGAATAGATAGCACATACCTCAACATCATAAAATCCATATACAAAAGACCCACAGCTAATATCATCTTCAGTAGAGAAAAACTGAGAACCTTGCCCCTCTGGTCAGGACAGTGATGCCCACCCTCACCGCTACTATTTAACACAGTACTGAAAGTCTTAGCCTTAGCAATCAGACAACAAAAAGAAATAAAAGGCATCCAAATCAGCAAGGAAGAAGTCAAAATTTCACTACTTGCAGACAACATGATACTCTTTGTAGAAAACCTGAAAGACTCCACCAAAAAAATGCTAGAACTAATATACGAATTCAGCAAAGTTGCAGGATATGAAATCAACATGCAGAAATATGTTGTATTTCTATACACTAATAATGTAGCAGTAGAAAAAGAAACCAAGGAACTGATCACATTTGCAATTGCACCACAAATATTAAGATACCTAGTAATAAACCTAACTAAAGAGGTAAAAGACCTGTACTCTGAAAACTGTAGAAGACTTTGAAAGAAATTGAAAAGGACACAAAAAAGTGGAAAAGCATTCCATGCTCATGGATTGGAAGAATAAACATTGTTAAAATGTCTATACTACCCGTAGCAATCTACACCTTTACTGTAATCCTTATCAAAACACCACCAGAATTTTCTCAGAGCTAGAACAAGCAATCCTAAAATTTGTATGGAACCACAAAAGACCCCAAATAGCCAAAGCAATTCTGAAAAAGAAAAACAAAACTAGAGACATCACAATTCCAGATTTCAGGCTATAATACAAAGCTGCAGTCATCAAGACAATATGATGCTGGCACAAATACAGACACATAGATCAATGGAACAGAATAGAAAACCCAGAAATAGACATACAACTATAGGGTCAATTAATCTTTGACAAAGCAGGAAAGAATATCCAATGGAAAAAAGACAGTCTCTTCAACAAATGGTTCTGGGAAAACTGGAATGTAATTTTTTATGAAATAATTTCTTAAGACACTATCCATAGGACTAAGGGTCTTCCTCTTATAGCTACTTTCCTGGTAAACCATTGAGAGAAAGCCCATTTTCTGGAACCAAAGGCATAAGCTTCAGACAGGAAACACTATATTTTCCATATTTGGTAAAATAAAAAGCCATAGAATTAAAAAGAGGAAATAGACATGTACAGCTTGCTCTCTAGATTTGGCATAAACTTCTAAGATTATTCCAGTTAGGCTTCCCAGACTAGGGGTTGTGCACCCTCATAGACAAGCTAGTACAGAATTGCTTCAGATGCTCAAGGGCCTCACCTTCTTTCAGTTAGCACATCTCCAAGCTTGGCTGCCAATGGCAGCCATAGATTTGGATTGCTGTCTACAGAAAACCAAAAGCCCTGGTATAACAAGACCAGAAATAGGGGTGACTGGGCAGCTTATTCAGTTAAGCATGCAACTCTTTGACATCAGCTCAGGTCATGATCTCTTGGTTATGAGATTGAGCCCTATGTCCAGGTCCATGCTGATCACGGACCCTGCTTGGGATTCTGTTTTTCTCCCTCTCTCTCTGGCCCTCTCCTGCTCACATGCTCCCTCCATCTCTCTCTCTCTCTCTCAAAATAAATAAACAAACATAAAAAAAAAAAAAACCAAGGCTAGAAGTAAAGATAATTCTTTTGCTTTGGTAACATATGGAAAAGAAAACGTTGGTAAAATATGAAAGTCTGAAAATGATTTCAGGGGTGAAGTTATCTGCTTTTCTGTTCTTAATACGAGACTTCAGTCAACAAATATGTGTTGATGGCATAACTTGTGCTAGGCAAGTTTTTAGGTACTGAGAATTCAGCAGTGAACAAAAGAGACAAATCCCTGAACTCATGGTGCTGACATGCTGTTGGACTTGTCTTACTTTGGGTCTGTTTTATTCAAGGTGGAAACTATACAGTTTTTTTCCTAATATGTGTATATATTTCACATGCCACACAATTCACCTATGTAAAATGGGCAATTCAGTCATTTTCAGTATATTTTCAGATTTGTGCAACCATCAGCGCAGTCTAATTTTAAAACATTTTCGTCATCCTGCCCCTCCAAAGACATCTCATACCCATTAACAAACACTCTCCTTCCCTCTCCATCTGCCTAGCTCCAGGCAACTAAGTAACATACTTTATGTCTATATAAATTTGCCATTTCTGGACATCTCATATAAATGAAACCACACACTATGTGGTCATTTGTGAGTGGTTTCTTTAACTTAACATAATGTTTGCAAGGTTCATACATATTATAGTATGTATCAGTACCTCACTCCTTTTCTGAAGCTACCTACTTTTATAGCTGTTAATTTAAAATAAGACTTGCCCTAGTTTATGCCCTTTTTAGACTTGTCCATACTCCATAGAAAATTTCAGGTTTTTTTTTAATCTTAGCTCCTTTTTTTAAAAAAAGTTTATTTATTTATTTTTGAGAGAGAGATAGAAAGCTCACACAAGATGGAGAGAAGCAGAGAGAGGGAGAGAGAGAGAGAACCCCATGCAGGCTCCACACTCTCAGCATGGAGCCTGATTCGGGGCTTGAGCTCATGAACCATGAGATGGTGACCTGAGCTGAAATCAAGAGTCAGACACTTAACCAACTGAGCCACCAAGGAGCCCCAGAAAATTTCATTTCTAATTGAACATAGAGCTTTACATGGGATGGCTTAATTTTAGAACTAGAAAATATTTGGAGGACATCCAGTTAACTGATAGACAAGTTGATAGAGAACTACAAAAGGAAGTGGTTTGATGAAGTTTTCATAATAAGAGAGGACTGGAACCTCTGGCTTGACTCTTCTATCATAGGGCTAACTTGGTATGGATTGTGATAGTTTTATTTTCTTTTATCTGTAGGATTCTGTAACTTCTTTAAATTAAATAATTTTGATTCCTTTCAGTTTATAGACTGTTGCATTTTCCTATAAGACCAATTTTATTAATTTCTAATCTACGATGTGATATATATATATATATATAATTTATATATATATATATATATCATTTATATATATTTGGTAAAACATATATATGTCATGTATATATATTTGGTAAAACTAATATATATATATATATATATATATATATATATATATATATATAAAGCAAATAAGATTTTCTTTGATCACAACCTAATGCCCCATTTTATATTAGTCTTACAAAAAATATGCCAAGAAATTACTCACCCTAAAAGTGTACACCCTGTCATTTCCAGTAGCACCTTCTCCATGTCTGAATTCAATTGACTTTCCATTACATAAATTTTTAAAAGGACATAGCCAATAAAATAATACCTATCATTTATATCTATCTTTCTAAACTTCATAAAATCATTCAGAATACATTTTTTAAAAAATTATAATGAACAGTGCTTGAGATTATGTTGGAAAACCAGATTAAAATTTTTCAATCTTTTCAGAATCCACAATTAAATCCATTAGCTTCCAGATGAAATGAATAGAGCAGAGTACATGTAATCTAATCAGAAGCCACCATTTTTTTTTGACAAGTATTCAACCTCTACTTAAGCCCATGTACCAAAGTAAAAGATTTATTTCAACTACTATATATCAAATTTCTTAGAAGTTTCTAAAAAAAAAAAAAAAACCTTCAAAATTTGTTGAACTTAAGTTACTCATATGCCAAGGTTTTCTTATTGTCCTCATATTTATTTTATATTTTGATATTTTCTGCATGGCTTCTGGTGTTATGGCATTTTACTTCCCTTTGATTTGTTCCAACTGAAACCCCTCCCCTTCTTTCCCCAACAACTATCAGGATCTTTCGTGTATTATGTATTATGTTTCTCTGATTATTGTAATACAGTGCAGGTATCATGCTCAGATACCTCAGATACTGTGTTTCAAAATTAGACCTACTTATCCAGAGTGTTACTAGGTGCCTGCCTAGTAACTTATATAGTATACATTTTACTTATATACTTATATAGTATACATTTTACTTATATAGTATACATTTTAATTGACTTCCTATTTCACTATTGAAGGTAGAAATTGAGAAGTTATATGAATTCCATCTAAGCATTTGATTACATTTGATAAATGTAAATAGCACAGGAATCTCTTACATATGTCAGAAATCAACTATAGCCATTATTTCTTTATTAGAAATTGACTGTAGCTACTATTCATGTTGCTTACTTTTCTAAATTTAACATGTTCTTAAATTCCAACATTTCTTCAGATTTCCTTTCAGAAGTCCTTAAGGTATATATTAAAATATATATTGAGAAAAATAAAATTTGATGTGGGTGAGAGAAGTAAACAGTAAAATATTATCTCGGAGAGAAACCTGAGAAAAATGAATCAGAGAGATACTTGAATGTACATTTCAAAAGAGCTGACTGTCTCAACTGCATCAAGGTTCCTCATTTTCAGTGACCTCAACATCACTTTTTCTCTAACCTTTCTATCAAGGTCTCAAGTTCTCATGCAACTTCTCAGTCTTAAGGTGTAAGAAGAAGGAACCAAAGTGCCTAGGCCAGCTCAATGGTCTACTGCTGAAAGCTTGGAAGGGCTCTGATTTTTAGAAAATGTTTTATAACATAATCTTTATCATGTTGAGTCCAGCAAAGAGCAGCACATACCAATCAAATTTATTTCGGTTGGCAAGATAGGGATGAGTCAAGGATTGTTTGCCTGGATTCTAAAGTCATTTTTTATGCTTTCTGGAGGTTCCCTTTCTTGAAGTCTTCAGGTGTGCAAAATGAATACTTGGACCCTACATTTGCATCTCAGTTTAACAATGATTTAAGTGTTCCTCTCCATCTGAGGTTCCCAAACCTGAGTCCTTTGTTATTGTCTTTAGAAGCTCCTGCCAAGACTCTGTAAGTTCTGTAACCTCAAACTAAATGCTAAAACGTTATAAATAAATGAATCAATTTTTTTTCTTTTCAATCACAGAACAATAGTTACATTATCTTATTTAGGTTTCTTTAAGGATATTTTGTATTTTACTCACCTTAAATTTTATAGTAATATACATAGCAACATATTTATAGTAATATATAGAAATAGGAAAAATGGAACTAAGAGGGATACTCCTGAAACACCAGATCCTACATGACACAAGGCTCTCTGGCCAAAAGTCTCACCTGTAATTTTTCTGGTCACCAATTCCAATGTGTTGGGGGAGTTCTCTCCATACCACCTAACAATTCTCACACACCAGCTGTCCTATAACGTAATTCAATTCAGATACTATCTCCCAGTGATAGCATCATATTCCACAGGTTAAGGGCTCAGTCCTACAGTACTGCCCCCCCCCCCTTCACGTGCCAATGGCAAGACCAGGTTGTCACTATTCTGACTATTTCTGTCACTATTTCTGTCCCACAGATTATGAATTGGAGGTTCTAACAATCCCCTCCTCAAATCTGATTAATTTGCTAGAGTGGCTGACAAAACTCACAGAAACATTTTACTTACTAGATTACCAGTATTAAAAAGAAATCAATAGGCTCAAAACAGCATCACTTGGAAGAAGCCAAGTCACCAAACCAAGGCTTAATACCTAACCTAATTGCAGTTTCAACCTCTCAAAGTAATGTAAGTCTTAACCTGTCAATCAGGAATTTTCGGATAAGCACCAGCAAGGTAATCTGTCACCTGGACCCTCTTCATCCCCCAAAGGAAGATGAGATGATCCACCTAGTAAGATCCCCTGTCCTTCCACCTAAGGAAAGGTGACTTTGACTGGATCATCCCTTTGTTATTGTGCTGATAACTTTCTTGCCCCAGGCTTGTTCCTATAAAAACTTTCCATTTTGTACAACTCTCTATCTCCCCTCTACTTGCTAGATGAGATGCAGCCTTAAACACTTAATAAGTCTCAGTTGAATCTTCGTTCTTTAACACCAATTTATTATAAAAGGATATAACTCAGGAACAGCCAGATGGAAGAGATACATAGGGCAAGTTATGTGGAAAGGGTATGGGATTTCCATGTCCTCTCTGACAGCCACTTTCCCCAAATCTCCACACATTCACCAAGCCAAACCCCATCCTTTTAGGTTTTTATGGTGGCTTTATTACTTAGCATGATTAAATCATTGGCATTGGCTATCAATTCGACCTCCAATTTCAAACATCTTCCTCTCCACAGAGGTCATGGGGGTGGGGCTGAAAATTCCAACCCCTGAATCAGCCTAGCAACCAGCCCCCACCCTTAGGTGTGGTCCCAAAGTCACCTCACTAACATAACAAAAGATACCTTTGTTCTCTCAGGAAATTGATTGGTTCTATTAATTTAATTGAATTTTGGAAAACAACCTAGGTCATATAAATCCTCTCTTTTAAAACCCCCAGTGGCTCCCCATACCCTTCAGTATAAAATTTTGAATTCTTACCATTGTCTCTAAAGTTCTATATCAGGAGTTGGAAAACATATTCTATAATGTTTCTATAATGTTCTATAACATTATTTTCTGTAGTAACTACCAAACTTTGCTTTGGTTGTTAAATATAGGGGAAACTAGGTATGGGGTAGATGCGAACTCCTTGTACTATATTTGCCATCTTTATATAAATCTAAAATTACATTAATAGAAAAGTGTACCTTTAAAATATTTTAATTAAATTTAAAGGCGCAATTTTATAATTACACCGTTCATGGATTTTTAAATTCAAGAGAATGTCTAATTCACAATAGAATGTCTTGAATATTATTCTGATTATTACTGGAGGAAACCACCATGAAGTTTCTAAAATAGAATCTTAATATTATATTATACACCCAGAATTTAAAGTTAAGCCATTTTGGCATTACCAATGTTATCAAAATTATCAAAATTTATCAAAAAAATTATCAAAATTAAATTATTAACATTTTCAACAATGGTTTGGCATTATCTTTCATATTGTCTACAATGTTTGACGTATCAAAATATTATGGTGTTGCAACAAATTCATAACATTCTGTGATTATAGAAGCTTTTCATTGATCTTTAACTTACTTCACCTAAATACGTGTTCTATTGAAATAGAATTTGGTAGGATGCAAACAATGAGAATAAGTGGACTTGTCCAAAGCAACACAATTACTTATGACAGAATCAGGATAAAATTAAAAGTAATTATTGGTGCCTACAAGGTCTAATCATGAGCCCATGTCATGGCAGGTGGACTGCAGGCTGCTTGAAGGATAGGACCTAAAGGAAAAATGTATGTCATACCCATCCAGTGTAGCATCCTCAACATGGTAGATACAGATATCAAATCAACAAATTTCCAGTGAGCTTGTTAATGAGCCACAAATAAAGGACATTTAGACACATTGGAAAAAGGGGTGTAGATTTTCTGAAATTTGACTCTTAGAAACAAATTGCTCTTTTATAACAAGAAATGAAAGCTCTGATTTTATAATGTATTCAAACTCCTATGAAAGCTCTGAATTTTATAATATATTCAAACTTCTATTTTTCAGAAGCTCATTAGATCCATTTATTGCATACTTTTCCTTTTTATGAGATTGTAAAGTTTTTATGCTGACCGTAGCACAAGAAAAGAAATAAAGCACCATACACCATCGAGTGACTTCATCTACCAATAGCTTAAAGGGAAACATAAAAATAGAAACCCAAATGCAGATGTATTTTGAAGCAATGCTGCATAATTACCAATTAATGCAAAGAGGAGAAAGTTTCTCTGATATATATCAGAGTTAAAAACTAAGTTCTGTCTGTCAACTCCATTTTCTTATGCACTATATTTAGGGCAAGAGCAGGGAGAGTCAATTGTAAATACAGAGCCAAGATAAAAGAGCTACAATAAATGGAATTTTCATTACTGTGAAATCACTGCTTTAGCAATTGCCTACTTAGAAAAATATATAGGAAAAAATGTTTACGTTAAAAGTTAATTTTTTATTTCCCCAAATTTCCCTTCCTTTTTCAAGTTTAAGTCCGTGTTTTAAGGCCATTTTAAATAAGTGCAAGTATGAAATTCATTGCTTTGAAAATACTAATTTATTGTCAACAGCAGTGGTGTCTTTATTTATTTAGCAGCCACCCATTTATGTGCATATTGAACAGTTATTCTGTGCCAGACACTGTGCATTAAGACTAGAAACACCTTAGATTTCGTGCTCTTATAGAGTTCATGTTCTAGTGGAGAAATCTAGACTAACAAGAGTTGGTCAACAATACTTGAGAATAACATTAAAAATAACAGCAGTCCCAGAAATAATACTAATAATTACCATTTTTATTGTCTACCCTATGTCAAGCACTATGCCATAATTTTAATCTTATTTTATCTGACATGAAACATTGGAGACGGATATTTACAAATTAGACAATGAGGTGAACAAAAATGTTAAACATAGTAAGTGGTGGTCAGGATTTGAATACTGGTCTTAGTAAAAAGTCCAGGCCTTTTAACCTTTTTTACACTGCCTTTCAAAACTACCTAAAAATTTGAGGTGAAAAACAAACCCTTTTGTAAAAAAATAAAAGCATTATGTTTCATTTCTAGAAATAAAATCTATAATCCATCTCTAGAAATGTAAATATTTAGGATCCTTAATAGGTAGTAACAAAAATTCTGAGATCAGTCATTTTGAGATAAAATCTAGATCCGTCACTAACTAGCTGTGTAAATCTGGGTCAGATCAATATTTGAACATATAATATTTAAACTTCATAAATTCAATATTTAACCATTCTTTGTCTCAGCTTTCTCATTTGTAAATGTTTGCATAAATATTGAATGAGTTAATAAGGGTAAAGTGCTTAGAACAGTGCCTACCTGTATAAGTAATAAATAAATATTAGCTATTTTCATTGTTATTAATCTGTATTCTGTGGACCAATCAGAAAAGATCTGAAGTTTTAAGGGACTCCATTGACAATCCTTGTACCTATCCCAGCAAATATCAGGGTGCCATATTCTTGTGTCTTCTTCACTACTAGTAAATATTTGTCACCTGTCTTGTCTCTTTCTCCTTCATTCCCATGGCTTCTCTCCACACTTTAACCTTCCATTCTTATCCTTCTCCTTATATTCTTTAATCTCTACATTTTTACTTTCTTCTTCCCTTTTCTTCATTTCAGACTTTAAAAATTGGCTTATAATTTCCATTAAAATGTTTACATATTTGTTTTTCCTTTACAGTGGCCCTACTGTACAAATCCTGCTGTTTAATCAGTATCCTATAATGTTCTGCAGACCATTATCTTTTTCCCTTTCTTGAAGTATCAGTGCAGATTCTAACAGAGCATGGTGCTGACAGGTAAGCATTGCACATTTGTTCATAAGGTGCATAAACTTTGTCTACTACCATTTTGTAACTTGATATCCTCCTATTCAGAAGAGTAAGTAGGAGAGAAAGAAAAGTAAATGTCTTTTTTACTTCCTTTATTTTATCCTTCAGATTCAGTCCTTTTCTGCCAGAATCTTACATTGTGCTGTTATGTTATGTCATATCATATCACATCATATCGTATCCTATCATATTGTGTTTTATTTTCAGAAACATTCAATTTGATTTGTATGAACTCTTTCCAGCTTTGAATCTCTTTCTTTCACTGTCTTCTGGACACATTACAAATGAACATGAACATTTTATGAACTGTAATCTAGTGCCAAGGTGGAGTGGGTTCTTCTGACCACTACATTGTTATAAACAAAACTCATACCGTAATTTTTTCTCAAATGACATCACAAGATTTTCTACCCAAAGCATGAATATCTTTGCATGAGGGAGGCAACCAGAAGTGAAAATAGATGTAGGAAAATTATATATTATACTTTGTAATGTTTGTATTCAGCACATTTTGAACCAACATCTGCCCCTTAGATGTAGTCATACAATGTCTATGGATTTTTAATGATTGGGTATCCAAGCATAGAATGCTCAGAAACAATTGATTTACAATTAATACCCTTTGAAATGCCATGGAAATGAACAATTTTTACTTCAGATGTAAACAGTCAATTGTAGTTTTACTTTTATTTTTTAATTTTTTTTTAATTTTTTTTTTAACGTTTATTTATTTTTGAGACAGAGAGAGACAGAGCATGAACGGGGGAGGGGCAGAGAGAGAGAGGGAGACACAGAATCGGAAGCAGGCTCCAGGCTCCAGGCTCCGAGCCATCAGCCCAGAGCCCGACGCGGCGGGGTTCGAACTCGTGGACCGCGAGATGTGACCTGAGCTGAAGTCGGACGCTTAACCGGCTGAGCCACCCAGGCGCCCCTGTAGTTTTACTTTTAAAATGGGATGAAAATATATTCAAACCTAGGTGGAAACATCTTTCTCCAAATCAACATGAAAATTTTCTCTATAATTAAGACCTCTCATAAGTGTCAGCTTTGAGGACTCTTGGTAGAGAAGATATAATTCTATGAATATCAGCCACCATCTCAATAGTATCTCAAAAAAATGTGAAGGCATTGGGGGTACAATACAAACAGCAAGGCCTCCTTTCTAGGCTGTCTCCTTGCTTGCTGCTTAGGCAGGGTCCTCAGACCAGAACTATCAGTGTCACACTCTCTCTCTCTCTCTCTTTTTTTTTTTTTTTTTTGACCCTGAGATCAAAGCCTGAGCTGACATCAAAAGTCGGATGCTTAACCAACTGAGCCATCCAGACACCCCTATCAGTATCTCTTTTTGACCAATGCTACTCAAATTTGAAAGTGCTTATGATTCCAATCTTGATTCAGGAGGTCTGGGATGGGCTGAGATTCTGCATTTCTGATAAATTCACAGGTAACATTAAGGCTGCTGGCTGCTGGTCCACATGTTTACTAGCAAAGGTTCTAGAAAGCCAAGGGTAACTACTGTGGATGTACTTTAACAGCCTACCCATGATGATTTTATTTTATGATGGTACACCTTCAGTATGTATATTTGTGATGTAATTTACAAATAGCTAATATTTATTGAATATACATCTATGAGAAAAAATTTAGAGGTAAAAACTTATGAAAAAATAAAATTAAATAACTGGTAAAGTTTTCTGAGGCATGAAAATTACCATGAAAAAAAGTCAGAAGAATTTCATCAGACTACTGATGAAATTTCAGTATATATATATATATATATATATATATATATATATATGGACACGTATTATGTGGAGGCAATAATTTAATTCAACTTCTTACTTGATAGCCACATCCTGATGATGAGAAAAAAAATCTTTTATTATTTCTTAGACAGCTTGAAAAGAAGCACTCATTTTTAATTGCATATGAACCACATTTTCTTTTTCATAAGGGAAAAAATAGTAAAATCAAGATATTTTACAATTACTAGGTTGTCAAAAATTTTGAAATTTCTATCTTAATATGTTAAGATTGTATGATTTTTTTTGGCATTTCCCTATTCTGAATGAAATAGTTGAAAATTTTACTACCTGATTTATTTAATTCCTGATAGATGTAGCATATCCTGCTTGGGCAGCATTTTGTAAAATGGGATATTGCTATGCGAATAAAAAATCTGTAACAAATGCATATGCAAGAAATTTAGAATGTTTGGAACTGCAGGAGTCTTTGGAATCATCTGGTATAACTCTTATTTCGAAAACGACAAATCAAAGGTCCAATGAACTTAGATGATTTATCCAAGGCCCCACCCAGTTAGTGGCAGAGCTAGGACGAAAGCCCAAAGCTCTTGATGCCCAAGAGTTGTTGTTTGTTTTTCCATAACAGTTTGAATTTCTGGCTTGTTTATCTGAGTTTAACTTTTCAAGAGCCTAGAGAATGATGATGATGATGATGATGATGATGACGACGATGATGATTTTTAACATGTGTGGCATAAAAAGCCTTCACCCCAGAAATATTTATATACTCAATTTTTTTTCTGTTTAGTGAAACTAAAATATTTATCAACGTATACATTCACTTTAAAAAAGAAACAATTTCAATGGCAAGTTATCAAATAAGAAATAATATATTTGTTGGAAGAAACTTATCTTCAAAATTAGAGGGTATGGGCTTTAAACTGAAAAACAAAATCAAGAAATTTGGGGTGCCTGGGTGGCTCAGTCAGTTAATCATCCAACTCTTGCTTTCAGCTCATGTCATGATCTCATAGTCATGTGATAGAGCCCCATGTCAGGCTCCATGCTGAGTGTGGAGCCTGCTTAAGATTTTCTCTTTCCCCTGCTCTCTGCCCCTCCCCCACTCTCTCTCTCAAAATAATTAAACCTTAAAAAAAGAAAAGAAAAAAGGGGTGCCTGGGTGGCTCAGTTTGTTAAGCGTCTGACTCTTAATTTCAGCTCAGGTCATGATTTCACAATTCGTAAGATCGAGCCCCGCATCAGGTTCCATGCTGACAGTGCAGAGCCTGCTTGGGATTTTCTCTCCCTCTCTCTCTTTTCCTCCCCTGCTTGCACTTTCTCTCTCAGAAAATAAATAAATAGACTTTATTTAAAAAAAGAAAAAAGAAAAAAATAAATTAAATACACGTATTTGAAATGTGACTACTACTTTTCTTGTTTTGAGTATGAAGTAATGTTAAATTAAAATAATTTTCACATTATGACAAGTCTGGATCCTCACCTGGCCCTCATGGCAGGAAAGCCAGCTTTTTCCCAATATCTCAAACTATTCTTAAGAACTTTCTTGCCCTGGATTATTGAATTCTTGCTCCTCTCCTGCTTGCCTAACGTGGCCAGAGACTAAGAACCCAAGTGTACCTTTTTAAGCCAGATTTATGCAAGTGCTGGCCCTCTCACAGCCTCTCTTTGTGGTTAAAAGTTATCCAGTACCAAATTGCTCTCCTGGCTAAAGTTCAGAGCAGTTCAGCTATCTGGTGCAAGGCCATAAGCAATAGAAATTGCCACAGGCTGAAGCTCCGAGTTAGGCAGAAATGTAAGAAGCTCGGAAGTCAATTTGGCTCTGAGGTAAGGACTTTTTCAATGCAGCTGCTCATTCTTTGGGGAAGGATTCCTCCCAGTGTTAGATTCATTAAGGAGTTCCCACAGCAGAAAGAATGATCTTGAGCCTTAACCATAACAGATATTTTATTTATTTTATTTTAATTTTATCATATTTTATTTATTTTATTTTTATTTTATTTTTTTTTATTTTTAACTTTATTTTTTTTTTAATTCTAGTTCAAAGTTTAAAGTAAAATTAAGGGGAAATTCAAGAGATTTACTATATATCCCCTACCCCCTGCCTACAACTGGCATAGCCTCTCCCATCATCAATATTTGGCACCAGAGCAGTACGTTTGATACATTGATGAACCAACGTTAACACATCACCCAAAGTTCATAGTTTACCTTAGGATTCACTCCTGGTGTTATACATTCCATGGGTTTGGATAAATATATAATGTTGTATTAATCATTATGACATCATAGAGAGTAATTTTACTGCCCTAAAAATCTTCTGTGCTCTGCCCATTCATCTCCCTCACCCATAACCCCTGGCAACCACTGATCTTTTTACTGTCTTCATAGCTTTGCACTTACCAGAATGTCATATGGTAAGAATCATACAAGGTGTGGTTTTTTCAGATTGGCTTTTTAGTCTTTTCATGGCTTGATAGTTAATTTTAGTGCTGACTAATATTCCATTTTCTGGATGTACCACAATTTATTCATTCACCTAGTGAAAAACATCTTGCTTCCTTCCACATTCTGGTAACTATGAATAAAGCTGCTATAAACATCTATATGCAGATTTTTGTGTGGACATAAGTTTTCAACTCCTTTGGGTAAATACCAAGGAGTGTGATTGCTGTATCATATGGTAAGAGTGTGTTTAGTTTCATAAAAAAGTGCCAAAGTATCTTCCAAAGTGGCTGTACCATTTGCACTTCCACCAGCAATGAATGAGAGTTCCTGTTGCTCCACATCCTTACCACCATTTGATGTCGTCAGTGTTTTGAATTGTGGGCATTCTAATAGGTGTGTGGTAGTATGTCATTATTTTAATTTTCATTTCACTTATATAATGTGGAACATCTTTTCATATACTTATTTGCCATTTGTATATCTTCTGTGGCAATGTGTCTGTTAAGGTTTGGGGCCATTTTTTTAATGGAACAGCTTGTTTTCTTATTGTTGCCTTTTAAGAGTTCTTTGTATATTTTGGATAACATATTTTTTTTTCTTTGTCAGTTTTGTATCTTTTGCAAATATTTTCTCCTAGCGTATGGATTTTTTTCTCATACTCTTGACAGTGCCTTTCACAGAATAGAAGTTTTTAATTTTAATGAAGTCCAGATTATTATTTCCTTAATAGGTCATGACCTTGCTGTTTTATCTAAAAAGTCATTATCATATCCAGGGTCATTCAGGTTTTCTTCTAGGTGATCTTCCAGGACTTTTATAGTTTTGCATTTTACAGTAGGTCTATGATCTATTTTGAGTTAATTTTGTGTAGGATGTAAGATGTGTCTAGATTCTTTTTTTTTTTTTTGCATGTGGATGTTCAGTTGTTTCCAATCCCTTTTGTGCAAGACAATATCTTTACTTCATTATATGTTGTCTTTGCACCTTTGTCAAAGATACATTCACTAATTATGACATCTTTTAAAGAATATATTTTTCAACTTTCTTGCCTTCCATTTTTTCAAGCATGTCCACAATCATAGGTTTGAGTGTATTCCAGCATAAACTATACACTCTGCTCAAATTCCACCCTCCCTAAGACAATGTCAAGTGTAGGTCACCAGTCTAGAATCTCTCTTTTTCATACTGAAGATCGTCTTTTGCACATGGGACTGACAATCCCTTATTGCAAACTTCAATGTGCAACACTCTGAAATTTAAGATATTTTAACAATCCTCAATCTCAAGGAGAAAGATTATGGTTCCACTTCCTTTATAAATAGAAGTTTCTTTGGCTTTTAGGTAAAATTTTGTCTGTAAATACTCATGTCAGAGGATATTGCCTAAACCCACACAACACCAAATTGTAAACCCTGGGCTTTTGACATGCCCAAGTATTCTGATATACTCCTTTCAGAAAAGTATAGATACCTTTCTACATAACTAACAAGAAAGGGGAAATCTGTTTCAAAGGTGATAATACAACATATGAACAAAGCACAGTATTACTACCTTTAAATATCAGGCCAAATATAAATAAAAATAATTTAGATAGATAGATAGATACCAACAAGGGAATAGCTATAGATAGTACTTGAGAACACTGAGAATAACTTAAACTTGAACAATTGATATAAAAAGAAACCCAATATAAAAGAAAGATGAATATATGACTGTTATAAAATAGATGAGTTTTGGTTCCTTAGTTGGTGATTGATTCAAGCATTCAAAAAAGGTTTATTGAGCATCTGTTCTATAATAGAAAAGACATTTTGTCTTCATTTCAACTTCTTTATGTGTATACATTTAACTCTTTATAACTATCTTTTTAAGTTGTTCTATATATTTTAATTTCTCATTATTATCTTTATGTAATTCAGGACACCAATATTTATTGACTATGTAATAAACTGGAGAATGCAATATTGTACCCTTGAATTTAAAAAAAAAATCTGTTGGGGCGCCTGGGTGGCTCAGTCAGTTAAGCGGCCGACTTCGGCTCAGGTCATGATCTCGCGGTCCATGAGTTTGATTCCCGCGACAGGCTCTGTGCTGACAGCCCAGAGCCTGGAGCCTGTTTCAGATTCTGTGTTTCCCTCTCTCTGACCCACCCCTGTTCATGCTCTGTCTCTCTCTGTCTCAAAAATAAATAAACGTTAAAAAAAAAAAAAATCTGTTAAAACCTCAAAATATTTCCATGTGTTTTGATAGTTATTTGCATATAAAAAGCAAATTTGGCATCTGGCTAATCATATCTTTTACCAAAGACTTTAGACTTTAGAAAACTTGACTGTCTTTCATTATCTCACTCATTCATTAAGTATTTATTGAATATTAACTTTTGCCATGCACTAATCTAAGTGCTGGAATACAACATTGAATAAACCACATGCAGTTATTTAAACTGAGATTCAGATATCACAGATTGCTCCAGTACTCACTGATTTCAGTGTCCTAATGGACTTACAGTCTGTTATGCAATTTTAAAACTAATCATACTTTTTCATCAATTTTGCATGTTTAAAATTTTTTTAATCCTCAATAGCACCATTCTAATAATATTTTGCAAAAACACATATATTAAGTAGTCATATAATGAAAGATAATTTAAAAAATATTTTGAACCTGATTTGGTGACCTAAAACATCAGTTTAATAAGTTTAGCTTTTATCCTGTAACAAGTGAGGAAACTTATTCTTTTCATTGGGTTAAGTGAATAGCCTTACTGTGTCCATAATGGATAAGAGGAGGCTTCAAATAGAGTCAGAAAAAACTGTCAAAAGTTTATAATATATAGGATGAATGATAATTAGGAACTGACCAGAGTGACAATGGAAAAGATAAATAGAAATTGATGGATATGAAATATCTACTTGTACCTATCTCCATTCCTTTTAGGTCCCCTGCTTAGCTCTATAAAGCAGGGGACTGACCCTGACAGTCTCCATTTCCCAGGCTCCTCTTTCAGACTCTTGCTGTCAGCTCAGCTCATGATCTCACTATTTATGGGTTCCATTCCCTGTGAGGCTCAAGGCTGGCAGTGTGGAGCCTGATTGGGATTCTCTCTCTCCCTCTCTCTCTCTCTGCCCCTCCCTGATGTGCATGCACACAGCCCCTCTCTGTTTCAAAGTAATAAAATAAACTTTAAAAAAAAATTTTAAAAGAAGAGGATCCCTTGGGTCCCACAAGGAGAAGCAGTTCTCTGCTTGTAGTGCATTTGGAAAAAGGGGCACAACCTCTCTATAGGGCAAAAGACTAGGAGGGCACCACTGAGTTGCCCTATTCGCTAATGTAGGAACAGGGTCACTGGCGAAGGGCAGTGAGCCTTGTTGCTGGCTTTTTGCTGCACTTTATCATAAACTCCAAACTGCTATGTAGTCGCCCAACCAGTTTCTGGGACAAGCTGGCACGGGCCACAGCACAGCGACACCCTGACCCAGAGGTCCGTGCCCCATTGATCTCTAAAATTTGGAGTTTCAAAACCCAACTGCAGCCTGAGATAAAACACAGGAGTGGACCAGATGGCAGACACAAGAGAGAAGATGGTTTGCTTCTGTGACGGCTTCCTGAAGACAGGCAGGCACAAGCTCCCTGCTCCAGTGGTGATAGAGTAAGGGTCTTCACTTTCACCCGGCACATCAGCACTGAGGGACTTCACTGAGCAAAAATAGTGCCACCAAGTGGAGGCTAGCAATGATTACACCAAGCCCTGCCCCGCTCCCACCCCAAACCCCCTTGTGGCCTGCAGGTGCATCTCCAATAGGACAAGTCAGCTTGAGAATCAGCACAGCAGGCCTCACCCCTAGAAGACAAGCACAAACCCCTCCCACTCACCAAGTCTACTGAATATACAGTGCTACAAAGCTTCAGGTCTAGGGGATATATCATCTAGCTTTGTTTGTTCCCCCCTCCCCACCTTGGGATACAGAAAAAAAAAAGCATTTTTTCTTAATTTAAAATATTTTTTTTTAATTTTTAATTAAAAAAAACTTTATTTTTTGATTTAGCTGCTTTTAACAAACAGACCAAAACACACCTAGGATCTAATTTTCTTTTTTTTTTTTGACCTTGACTATATGACAATATGTAGGAATCCATCCGAGAAGAAAAAACAATCAAAAGTTACAGCCAGGAATTTAATCAATGCAGATATAAGTAAGATGTCTGAAATAAAATTTAAAACAACAATTATGAGGATACAAGCTGGGCTTGAAAAAAGCATAGAAGAAACTAGAGAATCCTTTACTGCAGAGATAAAAGAACTAAAATCTAATAAGGCCTAAATTAAAAATGTTGTAATTGAGATACAAACACAAATGTATGCCACGACAAGGATGGATGAAACAGAGGAATGAATCAATGATACAGAAGATAAAATTATGGAAAATAATGAAGCTAAAAATGATATATTCAACATATTGAGTGAGAAAAATATGCTGCCAAGAATACTTTATCCAGCAAAGTTATCATTTAGAATAGAAGGAGTGATGAAGAGTTTCCCAAACAAAAACTAATGGAGTTCGTAACCACTAACCAGCCCTGCAAGAAATATTAAAGGGGGCTCTTTGGGGAAAAACGGACCAAACACAGCAAAGACTAGAAATGAACAGAGAACATCACCAGAAACACCAACTTTACAGGTAAAACAAAGACACTAAATTCATATCTATCAATAATCACTCTGAATGCAAATGTACTAAATGTTCCAATCAAAAGACAAAGGGTATCAGAATGGAAAAAAAAAAAACAAAACACAAGACCCATTTATGTTGCCTACAAAAAACTCATTGTAGGCCTAAAGATACTTGCAGATGGAAAGTGAAGGGATAGAGAATCATCAATCATGCCAATGGACATCAAAGGAAAGCGAGAGTATGCATACTTATATCAGATACACTAGATTTTAAAACAAAGACTGTAAAAAGATATGAAGAAGGACCTTACATCTTAATTAAGGTATCCATCATGAAGATCCAACAATTATAAATATTTATGCCCCCACTGAAGCACCAAAATACATAAATCAATTAATAACGAACATAGAGAAACTCAATGATAATAATACAATAATGGTAGGGGATTTTAACACACCATTTACAACAATGGGCAGTTCATCTAAGCAGAAAATCAACAAGGAAACAATGGCTTTGAGTGACACACTGGATGAGATGGACTTAACAGATATATTCAGAACATTTTATCCTAAAGCAGCAGATTACACATTGTTTTTGAGTGCATATGGAACATTCTCCAGAATAAATTACATACTGGGTCACAAATCAGCCCTCAACAAGTACAAAAAGATTAAGATCATACTATGCATATTTTCAGACCACAACTCCATAAAACTTGAAGTCAACCACAAGTAAAAAATTGGAAAGCCCTCAAACACATGGAGGTTAAATAACATTCTACTAAAGAATGAATGGATTAACTTGGAAATTAAAGAAAGAATTAAAAAGTACATGGAAGGAAATGAAAATGAAAATACAACAGTCCAAAACCTTTGAGATGCAGCAAAGGCATTCCTAAATGGAAGTATATTGTAATTCAGGCCTACCTCAAGAAGCAAGGAAGGTCTCAAATACACAATCTGTAAATAAATCCTTACAATCAAAGGATCTAGAAAAGGCACAGCAAATAAAGCCTAATGCCAGCAGAAGAGGGTAAATAAAGAGTAGAGCAGATAAGTGATAAAGAAAAAACACAGTAGAACAGATCAATGAAACAAAGAACTGGTTCTTTGAAATAATTAATAAAATTGATAAACCCCTAGCCAGACTAATCAAAAAGAAAAGAGATAGGACCCAAATATATAGAATCATGAATGAAACAGGAGAGATCACAATGAACACCAGAGAAATACAAACAATTATAAGGGAATATTATGAAAAAATTATATGCCAAAAACCTCAGCAATCTGGAAGAAATGGACAAATTCCTAGAAACATAGAAACTAACAAAACTGAAACAGGAAGAAATAGGAAATTTGAACAGGCTGATAACAAGCAAATAAATTGAATCAGTAATAAAAAATCTCCCAACAAACCAAAGTTCAGGGCCAGATGGCTTCCCAGGGCAATGCTAACCAGACATTTAAAGAAGAGTTAATACCTATTCTTCTCAAACTGTTCAAAAAAAAAAAAAAAAGAAAGAAAGAAAAGAAAAGAAAAGAAAAGAAAAGAAAGAAAGAAAGAAAGAAAGAAAGAAAGGGAAGGAAAACTTCCAAACTCATTCTATAAAGTCAGCATTACTTCGATTCCAAAACCAGACAAAGACCCATCTTAAAAGAGTTACATGCCAATATCTCTGATGAACATGGATGCAAAAATTCTCAACAAGATACTAGCAAATCAAACATAACAGCACATTAAAAGAATTATTCACCAAGATCAAGTGGGATTTATTCCAGGGCTGCAGGGGTAGTTCAATATTTGGAAATCAATTGACGTGATACACCATATTAATAAAAGAAAGGATAAGAACCATACGATCATCTCAATAGATGCATAAAAAGCATTTGACAAAATACAGCATCCATTCTAGATAAAAACTCTCAAAACGTAGGAAAAGATGGAACATACTTCAACATCATAAAGGCCATTATGAAAGAGCCACAGCTAATATCCTCCTCAGTGGAGAAAAAAATGAGAACCTTTCCTTTATGGTCAGGAACAGGACAGTGAAGTCCACTCTCACCATTACTATTTAACACAGTACTGGAAGTCTTAGCCTCAGCAGTCAGACAACAAAAAGAAATAAAAGGCATCCAAATTTGCAAGGAAGAAGTCAAACTCTCACTATTTGCAGATGACTCTATGTAGAAAACCTGAAAGACTCCACCAAAAAATTATGAGAACACATGAATTCAGCAAAGTCACAGTATATAAAATTGACATGCAGAACTATTTTGCATTTCTATACACCAATAATGAAGCAGAAGAAAAAGAGATCAAGGAATTGATCCTATTTGCAATTGCACCAAAAAAACACAATCAGATACCTAGGAATAAACTTAACCAAAGAGGTAAGAGATCTGTATTCTGAAAACTACAAAACACTTATGAAAGAAATTGAAGAGGGCACAAAGAAATGGAAAAGCATGCCATGCTCATGGATTGGAAGAACACACTTTGTTAAAATGTCTATACTACCCCCAAAAATCTAATTTAATTCAATCTTTACCACAATTCCCTAGCGTTTATCACAGTGCTAGAACAAGCAAACCTAAAATTTGTATGGAACCACAAAACACACCAAATAACCAAAGCAGTCCTAAAAAAGAAAAGCAGAGCTGGAGGCATCACAATTCCAGACTTCAAGTTATATTACAAAGCTGTAGTCATCCAGAAAGTATGATAGAGGCACAAATACAGACACATAGGTCAATGGAACAGAATATACGGTCAACTAATTTCCTTTTTTTTAAAAGTTTATTTGTTTACTTTGAGAGAGAGAGAATGAGAATGCGAGAAAGATAGGGGCAGTGAAAGGAGAGAGATATTCCCAAGCAGGTTCTGCACTGTAAGTGCCTGGATATCATGACCTGAGCCAAGATCAAGAGTGGACTCTTAACTGACTGAGCCGCCCAGGTACCCCATGGTCAACCAATTTTCAACAAAGCCAAAAATATCCAATGGAAGAAAGTCTCTTCAACAAATGGTGTTGGGAAAACTGGACAGTAACATGCAGAAGAATGAAATTGGACCACTTTCTTAACACCATACACAAAAATATATTCAAAATGAATAAAAGACTTAAATGTGAGGCAAGAAACCATCATAATCCTACAGGAGAACATAGGAAGCAACCTCTTTGACCTCTGCCATTGCAACTTCTTACTAGACACATCACTGGAGGCAAGGGAAACAAAAGCAAAAATAAACTATTGGGACTTCATCAAAATAAAAACCTTTTGCACAGTGAAGGAAACAATGAACAAAATTAAAAGGCAGTCTATGGAATGGGAGAAGATATTTGCAAATGATATATCTGATAAAGGGTTAGTATTCACAATCTACAAAGAACTTATCAAACTCAACATCCAAAAAACAAATAGTCCAGTTAAAAAATGGGCAGAAGACATGAAGAAACATTGTTTCTAAAGAAGACATCCAAATGGTTAACAGATACATGAAAACATTGCTCATCATCAGGGAAATATAGATGAAAACCATGATGATATACCACTTCACACCTGTCAGAATGGCTAAAATTAATAACACAAGAAATAATAGGTGTTGGTGAGAATGCATAGAAAGGGGAACCCTTGCACTGTGGTAGGAATGAAAACTGGTGCAGCACTCTGGAAAACAATATCTGGGTTCTTCAAGAAGTTAAAAATAGAACTACCCTATGATCCAGCAATTATACTACTAAATATGTATCCAAAGGGGTACATGCACCCTAATACTTATAGCAGCAATCAACAATAGCCAAACTATGGAAAGAGCCCAAATGTCCATCGACTGATGAATGGATAAAGAAGTGGTGTATATATACACAATGAAATATTTCTCAGCCATCAAAAAGAATGATATCTTGCTATTTGCAGCGATATGCATGTAGCTAGGGTGTATTACACTCTGTGAAATAAGTCAGGCAAAGAAAGACAAATACCAAAGGATTTCATGCATATGTGGACTTTAAGAAACAAAACAGATTAACATATGGGAAGTGTGAAAAAAAAAGACAGAGAGAGGGAAACAAACTGTAAGAGACTTAAAGATAGAGAACAAACTGATGGTTGATGGAGGGAGGTGGTTGGGGGGTGGGCTAAATGGATGATGGGCATTATTAAGGAGGACACTTGTCATGTTGAGTACTGCATATTATATGTAAGTGATGAATTGCTAAATTCTACTCCTGAAAACAATACTACAGTATATGTTAACTAATTAGAATTTAAATAAAAATTTGAAGAAAAAATGATAAATAGGTAACATGAAAAAAATGAAATCATCAACTTGATAAAATATATCAATCTACACACTGAAAACTAAAAACCATTGATAAGAAATTAAAAACCCAAATAAACGATTGGCACACTATTTTATATCTCGGAAGACTCAATGTTTTTAAGATACCTAATCTTTCCCAATTGTTCTATAGATTTAATGCAATCTCAGTCAGAATCCCAGTAAGCATTTCTGTAGGAATTGACAAGTAAATTCTAATATTTATGTGGAACTGCAAGGGGCCTACACCTAATAAAATCAACTTTTATATAAAATAAAGTTAGGGGCACCTAGGTGGCTCAGTCAATTAAGCATCTGACTTGATAGTGGCTCAGATCATGATCTCATGGTTCATGAAATCGAGCCCTACATCAAGCTCTGCAATGAAAGCAGGGAGCCTAGTTGGAATTATCTGTCCCTCTCTCTGACTCTCTCCCTGCTCTCTCAAAATAAATAAATAAATAAACATTAAAAAATAAAATTAGGGAGCACCTAGGTGACTCAGTTGGTTAAACATCTGACTTTGGCTTAGGTCATGATCTCACAGTTTGCGAGTTTAAGCCCCTTGTCCAGCTCTGTGCGGACAGCTCAGAGCCTAGAGCCTGCATTGGACTCTGTGTCCCCCTCTCTGCCCTTCCCCTGCTTGCACTCACTCTCTCTCTCTCTCTCTCTCAAAAATAAATAAACGTTTAATTTTTTTAATTAAATAAATAAATAAATAAATAAAGTTAGAAGATTTATTATCTAATTCTAAGACTTATTATAAAATTAGAATAATCAAGGCAGTGTGGTTTGGGCATAAAGATTAAGAATATACATCAATGACAGAACATAACAGAGTCCAGCATTAGACCTGTAAGAATATTCAATTTGTTTTTTTTAATACCAAGACAATTCAATGGGCAAAAAATATTATTTTTAACAAATGGTGTTAGAAAATTGGATAATTCTTACAAAATACACAAAAGCAAGCCTCTATTCTTACCTCACAGCACATATTAAAATTAACTTGAAATGGTTCATAGACTTAAATTGGGAAGACTTCTCTAAGAAATCATAGGATAAAAATCTCATTCTTAAGCACGATACAAAAACTATAAAATAAGTTGCTAATTTGTATTTTATCAAGGTTGAAAATTTTACTCTTCAAAAGACACTGATATAAAAATGAAAACTCAAGTCCTATCTAGGAGAATATATTTGCAAAACACATCTACACAGGAAGGATTAATGTTGTCCAAAGAAATATTAAGCTCTGTAAAGGGTTGCATAGTATCTCCCCAAAATTCGCATCAACTCAGAACCTATAAATATGGTCTTGCTTGGAAACAGGGTCTTTGTAGATGTAATCTACTTAGGATGATACCCTAGTTGATTAAAGCAAGACTTAAATGTAATATGACTGGTGTTTTTATAAGAGGGAAATCTGGACACAGAGACACAAAAAACAGAAGTGAAGGCTGTACGTAGATGGAGTGATCCATCTGCAAACCAAGAAATGCCAGAATCCAGAAAAGGCAAAGAAGGATTCTTCCCTGCAGACTTTAGAGGGAGCATAACTCTGTTAACACCTTGATTTTGGACTTCTACCCTCCAGAACTGTGGGAGAGTTAATTTCTGTTGTTTTAAATCAGTCAGTTTGTGGTATTTTATTACAGCAGCCCTAGAAACTAATACATACTCCTAGGTTTTTACACAGGAGAAATAAAAGTATATATCCACAGAAAGACGTGCAAAAATATGCATAACACCTTTTTTTTTTCTGTAATAGCCCCAAACTTGAAAGAACACAAATGTCTATCACGTGAGTGGATACCTAAGTCTTGGTATAACCATGCAATGGAATATTACTCAGAAATAAAAATAAACTATTAAAACATGCAACAACATTGATAAATCCTAAAATAATCATGCTAAGTGAAAAAAGCCAGAGATAAAAGAGTATATTGTATGGTCCCATTTATATAAAATTCTAGACAATCCAAACTAATCTATCATGATAGAAAGCAGATCAGTGGTAGCCTGGGATGCACAGGGAGGGTGGAGAGGGATAGGAGGAAATACAAAGGGACATGAAGAAATTTTTGTGGGTGACAGAAAAAGTTCATTATCTTGATTTGTGGTGATGGTTTCATGGCTCTATACATATGTCAAAGCTCATTAAATTATACACTTTAAAATGTGCAGTTTATTGTATATCAATTAAACTTCAATAAAGCTAAAAAAATGAATTCACTGGGATGAATGCCATGAAAAAGAAAAACCCTGAGATATTTGGGGATGTGCTGGGAAGGCGCCTAATCCAGGCTAATGTTTGGAGGCACAAAAATACTACCTAGAGAAGACATTTTGATCTACTAGTAAAGGAAGAATAAAACTTATCTGGGAAAGTGGAACTTGGTGGAGAGAACTTTCTAGCATAAGGAAGCAAAATGTACAAACACAGAGGCAGATAACTTTGAAGGCCTTTCACAATTTGAAGGCTGAAGGAAAGCATGCAAGAGGGAGAAAGGGAGATGAAGTTAAAGAGGAAGCAGGAAGGATATATGAGACCTACATTCCATTTTAATGAGTTTGGATTTTCTCCTGAAGGTTATGGGAAGCTTTTGAGGGCTTTTAAACATGACATGCTCTATCTATGCTACATCTTTAAAATGGCTTTAAATACAAAAATAAAAATAAATAGCTTAATAGTCATTGGTAATACAGGCATCACTGAAAGAAAAAAATTTAAATTCTGTCATCAACTATAACCCAATTTTTTACATTATTACCACAGTTCTTTGAAATCACTGCTTTTGTTTACAGTCAAATCACTGCATTCTTGGAGCCATCCTTTCAGTAATATAAATATTAGCTGGTATCACATTGTAATGACCAAAATTTTTATTTAGAATAGTTTTCTGTAGTCTCTTTTTTGAATTAAAGACATTGTTCCATTTCATTTTAAATCTTAAATTCCTCTCCCAAAATTACAAACCTCATACCTCTTAACCTCCACCTGAAAAATACATTAGAATAATATAGAAGAATCATGGTTCTTTTAAACCATTTAAAGGACTGTATTCACACTCCTGTTAACTCTCCCTTCTACTACTTTCACCTTATGATAGTTAATGCCTGTTATATAAACTTCTTCACCTTCAAATATATACAAACATATACATGTGCATCTAAAGGATCTTGGTGCCATTTGCATTTATAAAAGTTAGGGGCACCTGGGTGGCTCAGTTGGTTGAGTGTCTGACTTCAGATCAAGTCATGATCTCACAGTTTGTGGGTTCAAGCCCCACATCGGGATTTGCACTGACAGTGCAGGGCCTGCTTGGGGTTCGCTCTCTCTCTCCCTTCTCTCTCTGGCCCTACCCTCTGTCTCTCAAAATAAGTAAGTAAACTTAAAAAATATTTTTAAATCGTGTTACACATATATATGCAACTTGCCATTGTCACCTTAAAAGTATGTCATGGACATCCCTCCTAGATGTGCATTTCACTTTTATAATAAAAAAATACAAAATATGTATTTCCTGTTTTACCTAAGAATTATATACAGTTCTGACTTTAAAGAGCTTAAAGATTAAACTTCTCCTTAGATTTGGCACTTATCAATTACATGCAATCCCAGCCAATTTTATCTAGGAAAGTCTGAAGTAAGCCTCTATCTTGGATATTGTGAGGACAATATCACTTCCATCTCACAACACTTACTGTATTGAAAGTGATACATTTTCATAAGTCTGATGAAATTATTCTTGGTTGTATTTTTGAGCTTTTTCAGATTATTCCTTTTAAAATTCAAAGAGGAAAACTCCTTTATGTCATATTTTTGTAAACGGTAGGACCTGAGTTTCCTCTGTATCAATTTGAGTTCTCTACTAAGAGACAGACAATTTCATGTAGAAGGCTTACTGGGGTCTGCTAGTAGGATATACACATATGAATAAATGATGACAGGGGACTCGGCAGAGGAATACAAGCTAACCTGTAATGCAGTTGCGTCTGACTTCAGCCAATCCTATTGGGAGCTCTGGAGCTGAGATGGACCTTTAAGGTTGTCCTAACTTGAGGCAGGTAACTGCTTTTATATCCCTTCATTAGCCAGTCATTGACCATGGGTTACCCCTATGGCAAGGCAGTTCCTTACATCTGAGGAAAATTATTCTTGAGGGACTGAGTTGTGTGTGGTCAGTTGTAGTTATTGCCAGTAACGAGGGAATGGTCTTGAGGAAGGAGTTTAGGAAAGCTATCAAAGTATGCATTGCAATAACCAAATGTAGAATGATAAATCATAAATTAAGGTTTATTTTGGTCTTTAACCAATGAAGTTAGAATGTGCTGAGGAAAAAAAAAACTTGTTTGGCCATAAATGTATACATAATAAGTGAGCAAGTGCATGTGTATAAATATGTGTTATAATCCATCTACTTAAAAATTCTTTTTAAAACAACCAGGTCATCCAAGTCAGTCCATACATAGAGAACTATTTAGTATAATTCAAAACCAAACTGACAAAGCTAGGCAAAATGTTGAATTAGATTAAATTGAATAAATAAATAAATAAATAAATAAATAAATTCACACAATTATAAATGTTTTATTTAATATAACATGTTTTCTTTGAGATCCTTTTCTTCATGAATCCGAAAAGCAAGAGAAATATTTTCCGACTGAGAAAAGATTTGGTCACACTTCTTTCCATACTAGGGCTAAGAATCTGTGTTAGCTAGATTCCAATGTTACTGGAATATTAGAGCATTTCCAATAACTAAATTAATGGAAGATCTATTATAAAGATACATGCCATGGGGCACCTGGGTGGCTCAGTTTGTTGAGCATCCAACTCTTGATTTTGGCTCAGTTCATGATCCCAGGGTCATGGGATTCAGCCTTGCATCCGGCTCCTTGTTGAGCATGGAGCCTACTTAAGATTTTCTCTCTCTCTCTCTCTCTCTCTCTCTCTCTCTCTTTCTCTCTCTCTCTCTCTCTCACTTTTTTACCTATGGTAAAAGAGACAAGAGATAGCAGATATCTCATGTTATGTGAATAGAGAAACATTTCAATACATTTACACAATTGAAAATAAGATTTCTATATATCAGCTATTGCTTACATGCATGGATCTGCTCAAATACACACACACACACACACACACACACACACACACACACACACACACAAGCATGTGTGCACAAACATCCCTGAATAGGTTTTAAAATTTATTCATCGCCTTCAATTGTTTTTGATTTCATGATGAGATACCTATAGGGAATGGCAAATGAGTATTGCAGGAAAATAATCTGCATATGATTGAATGGAAATTAGCAGGAGATTTTAATGAGAATAAAGCAGTTATTTACAAAGACATGTTCTCAGAAGAACCCTAGATACATTGTCAAGATAAAAGATTCTAGTTTGGACTTGAGGAAAATTTAGTTTTAAGCACCAATTTTAACAAAGACAAATGGTATGTAGACCAGTAACAGAGAAGGTTGTTATTACAGAGAAATTTGAAAAGCTTTGAAAGTAATTATCTAAAGCACATTTGTCCATTATGTGACCTTATTTCGGAAGTTTACAAAACCAACTTTTAGGAAAACTATTTTTTGTGCACTTAATCAATGTAATCACAGCAAATAAAAATAAAATTTTGTACTAATGTGGACCTAGAGTTTATAGAGCTCCTTTATTTGATCTTCATGTAAATACTAAAGGGAAAGGCAAGGCAGATCAAGAGGTCTCTGTGTTTTTATCTTTAAATCCACAGATATTAATAACAAACAAGAAAATGCTCGATAAATGTTTAGTATATTGATGATAAAGAAATCTGAAGGAAGGAGAAAGAAGTCAACAAACTCACATGAGTGGTGAAGCCAGAAATAAAGCTTATGTTTTTAAATGTGTGCTTTCTTTGCTATCAGTTTTGATTATTTTGAAGACCAGTAGTCTATAATTACAATTTATAATGGATTTTAAAGTGCTGTATTAGAACAGAGTTTAAGCAAATTTTATATTGTAGTACTAGAAAACCAGATATGCTTTACATAAATCTTTTTATGAATTGATATTTAAATTTACCTAAATGACATGTTTCGGTTGAAACCGCCTATAAGTAATAAAATGCCATGTGGGAATAAAATGACAGATACAGACACTAGCTACATTTTTTTTTTTTTTTGGTTTTTTTATTTTGAGAGAGAGGGGGGGGGGGGGCGCAGAGAGAGAGAGAGAGGGAGAGAGAGAGAAAGAGAGAGAGAGAGAGAGAGAGAGAATCCCTAGTAGGCTCCACACTGCCAGCACAGAGCCTGATGTGGGGCTTAGACTCATGATCCATCATGACCTGAGCTGAAACCAAGAGTCAGACGCTTAACAAACTGAGCCACTCAGGCTCCCTAGCTACATTTTTTTAAACAGTTCAAAATCCCATGAGCCTCCAATTATAGCAGTAGCTCTGTAGTTGGAAAAAACATTTTTAAAATAGGAAGGCCTCAGAGTTTAAAATCAGTGTGGATTCAAAAACTAACCTTTTTCGAATATTAGAAACATTAAAAATATCGCATAAGAGGGGCGCCTGGGTGGCTCCGTCAGTTAAGCGTCCGACTTTGGCTCAGGTCATGATCTCACAGTTCGTGAGTTCGAGCCCCGCGTCGGGCTCTGTGCTGACAGCTCAGAGCCTGGAGCCTGCTTCACATTCTGTGTCTCCCTCTCTCTCTGCCCCTTCTCTGCTCACGCTCTGTCTCTCTCTGTCTCAAAAATAAATAAACATTAAAAAAAATTAAAAAAAAATATATCGCATAAGATACTATTTCTAAAGGTAAACATGCATTTCAATACAAATGAAAGAACAGTTTGTTTACATTTTTCATTGTCATATGTATATTATTTTTAAAAAAAGAGGATCGGGCACCTGGACGGCGGAGTTGGTTAAGTGTCCAACTCTTGATTTCAGCTTCACTCCTGATCTCATGGTTCATGACATGGACTCCCCCGTTAGGCTCTGTGCTGACAAAGTGGAGGCTGATCAGGAGTCTCTCTCTCTCTGCTCCTCCCCCACTTGTGTGTATGTCCCCCACAAATGCATGTGCACACATGCACTCCTCTCTCTCTCTCGAAATAAACTTAAAAAAAAAAAAGACTATGCCATTGTTCCAGGATTGAAAATTGTAAAGAACTCATGAAAAGTACACAGGTGGTTTAGGCCCAAATCTCTAGTAAGTGTTTCCTAGAGTGTGGGCCAGATAACTCCTTCACCAAAATCAGCACAAACACTTGCTATAATGAATACTACTGGGCCCTACCACAAACCTATTAGCACAGAATCTCTGAGGATGGGATGCAAGAATCTGTATTTTTAAATAATTTAGGTAATTCTTAAAGACTCTAAAACTGAGATTTACTGGCCTTAAGGACCCCTGCCTTACTGCCCCACATGCTAATTGGAACACATTTGCTGTGCTAGAGCCAACCATTTAAAAGAGAAAATCGATGAGACTAGAGAGTCTTAGAATGTCAGTTGACACTTATATTTTACCACAAAAATCATTGCTAACTATCCTGACCAATGTCTTAAGTAAACAACAATGATTCCCTATTGCTACCAACTGGGAATTTCTTAGCATTAAATAAAACTAATTTTGGAGAAACTGTTCTTAAAAGAACCAACTTCTTCTTCTTTAAAGAATAGCTAAAACATATTTTGAACATATTAGATATATTTCAAAAAAGTCTTGCTGAATTTATTATTTGTAAGTCTATATCAGAAAAAGTAAACATGTCAGTATTGCTGATTCTCAAAGAAACCAAATCACATTTATGTGTATTATAAAATAACTTTGAACACAATAATATAAAAAAATCAACTTAGAGAGCAATATAAAATTTCTGAATTATATAAAAATAGATGATTGATTTTCAAAAATTTCTATTATTTTTATGTGTTATAAATCAGGAATAAATATAACTTTAAGCATTATATCTGGATTTTCCAAGTTTTCCACAATGAACATAACTGCCCTTAAAATAAAATAAAATATAGTATAATAAAATGATATTTTTAAAAGATTATTTACAGTTAATTTGTATGCATTAGCAATAAAAGTCCATTTGCTTGATTAATTATGCATTATGTTTCTATATTTATTCTTGGTTCATGGATGAAGTAGTGAATAAGATAGCCATAGTTATAGAGCTTACAGTCTAGTGGAAAAATATGGGCAATTAAAACAAGCAATGGTTTAATCTGCAAGAGAATTTATGGAAAGATATTCAGGAGCATAAAAACTCTAAACCCAGACAGAAGGAATTAGGGATACTTGTAGAAAGTAGAAGCCACTTAATTGAAAGTCTAAATGTTAGTAGATGATAGTCAGGTGAAAAGGGAAATGGAGATACCAGTATGGTGCTTTAGGAACCTAGAAGCAATTCAATACGGCTGGTACTTACAGTGAATGCATACATCTGCGTACGTAAGAGGAATTGACCATACCTCTGTAAGCAGGAAGGGGTAAGATATGAGGTTGGTAATGTAAGCAGATCCTAGACAGTGAAAGAACCTGAAAACTATGCTTGTATATTTGGATTCTTTTTTTTTTAAGCTTTTATTTTTAAGTAATCTCTACACTCAATGTGGAACTTGAACCTACAACCCTGAGATCAAGAGTCACATGCTCCACTGAATGAGCCAGGCAGGCACCCTTGGTTTCTACTCTAAATAAAGTAAGAATCAATGAGCAGGTTTTAATAAACAAAATGACATCAGATTAAAAAAATGCTTATTCATTTTGAGAGAGAGAGAGGGAGAGAAAGCACAAGCAGGGGAGGGGCAGAGAGAGAGGGAGAAAGAGAATTCCAAGCAGGCTGTGTGCTAACAGAGTCTGATGCGGTGCTCGATTTCATGACCAAGAGATCATGACCTGAGCCGAAATCAAGTCGGGTGCTTAATCGACTGAGCCACCCAGGTGCTCTCAGATTTGTATTTTAAAGAGTGGTGCAACTGTGCTGTAAAAATTAGCTGGATGGGACAAGACAGGAATTAATAAGACAAGTTAGGAAATTATTAGAATACCCAGGTGAGAGGTGATGGTGTTTGGAAGTAACATAGTAGCAATGAAAATGAAGAATAAGAATGGTAAGACCAGCTAATTATTTGGATATGAGGATGAAAGAAAATGGGCAGTCAAAAGTATGTCTTTATTTCTGGCTTTGGAAATGCCAGATGTTAATGTTATTTGCAGAAGTAGAGAACATAGAAGAGTCATTTGGTAGGTGGAGGAGTAAGAAGGTGAAAAGTTCAGTATGGAACATGTTAAGCTGAGGTGACTGTGAGACATTCAGGAAGAAATATCCAGAAGGCATTTGGATGTATGTGTCTGTGTTAGAGCATGGCTATGGGAGGCACCATGACATCTGATGATGATTGAAGCCATATAAATTGATTTAATCTTTCAGGGAAGTACACAGAGGAGATGGAGAAGGGGCTAAAGATAAAACTCTGACATGCCTGAAACAAATTCAAAGGGAATTTAAAGGAAACTGAGACAGGAACCACAAAGATCAGAGATACATTAGACAATCCTGCTAATGTAGAATAAATTGATTTAAGAAAGAAATGATTATATTGTCAAATATAGCTATAAAGTGAATAAAAATAAATAAGTAAAGAATC
>NW_026057585.1:18053025-18077768 GCF_023721935.1 Panthera uncia | reverse complement strand
ACTTACAAATCTACAAGAAAACAATTAGTGGAGAATGGTTGAAGGTTATTGAACAAGTAATTCATTGAAGAGAAAAACTATACAGTCAATCAACAATGAAAAGATTCTCAACCTCATGACTAATCAGGGAACACAAATAAAACAACTGCTAGACATCATTTCACATGTCAAATTGGAAAAAAAAAAAAGTCTGACAATACAAGCCATGATGAAGATGTGGAGAAAAAAGCTTAACCTTACTTCTATGTGTATATACATCACTATTACCAACTTGGAGGATAATTGAGCAGCAGTTAATAAAGCTGAAATTGTGTATAAGTTTTGATTTAAAACTTCCATTTCTAGGTATATTAGAGAAACTATCACACAGATTCACGCGATGAGTGTACAAAAAATTAATTGCAATATATAAAACAGGAAAATAATTCGAGACAACCTAAATTTTTATCAAGAGGAGAATGAATATATGCAATTTAATATAATGTTAAATACTATATTATATAGCAATTAAAATTAATTACATAGTAAATATTAGCAGATGAATATCCTATCAACATAATTATGGCAATGGGAAAAAGCTAGTTAAGAATATATATTAAATTATGGCTTCACATATATAAAGTTTGTAATCATATAAAACAATATTATACAATGTATGTGGAGCCATCCATATATTCTTATGTATATGAATTCATGAGATTTTCAAACCCCAAATTTAGGATAGTAGTCATCTGAAGGATGTGGTGAGAATGAAATGGGAGTAGTGGGTATTTTAAGAAGTTTACATTGTATCTGTAATATTTTATTTTTTAACAAGTTATGAGAAATAAATGTGGTGAAATTCCCAAGATCTGAGAGGATTTAATGTTGAATCTACAGGTATTTATTGTATTTCTGTAATTTTCTGTATATTTGGAGTATCATGCTAATTTTAAGATTAAAGCCTGCATGGAAAAAAGACAGTGTCTTCAGCAAATGGTGTAGGGAAAACTGGACAGCAACATGCAGAAGAGTGAAACTGGACCACTTTCTTACACCATACACAAAAATAAACTCAAAATGGATGAAAGACCTAAACGTAGGACAGGAAGCCATCAAAATTCTTGAAGAGAAAACTGGTAACAACCTCTTTGACCTTGGCCACAGCAACTTCTTACTTGAAATGTCACTGAAGACAAAAGCAAAAATGAACTATTGGGGCCTCATCAAGATAAAAACTTCTACACAGTGAAGGAAAAAAAAACAGCAAAACTAAAAGGAAACAAACAGAATGGGAGAAGATATTTGCAAATGACATATCAGATAAATGGTTAGTACCCAAAACCTATAAAGAACGTATCAAACTCAACACCCAAAAAATAATCCAGTGAAGAAATGGACAAAAGACATGAATAGATCATCATCAGGGAAATACAAATCAAAACCACCATGAGATACCGCCTCACACCTGTCAGAATGGCTAAAATCAACAACTCAGGCAACAACAGATGTTGGTGAGGAATAGATGTTGGAGAAAGAGGAACACTTTTGCACTACTTGTGGGAATGAAAACTGGTGCAGCCACTCTAGAAAACAGTATGGAGGTTTCTCAGAAAATTAAAAATAGAACTACCCTATGACCCAACAATTGCACTACTAGGTATTTACCTAAAGGATACAGGAGTGCTGATTCAAAGGGGCACATGCACCCCAATGTTTATAACAGCACTATCAACAATAGCCAAAGTATGGAAAAAGCCCAAATTCCCATTGGCTGATGAACGGATAAAGAAGAAGAGGTGGGGCACCTGAGTGGCTCAGTCGGTTAAGCGTCTGACTTCGGCTCAGGTCATGATCTCATGGTTCATGAGTTCGAGCCCTGCGTCCAGCTCTGGGCTGACAGCTCAGAGCCTGGAGCCCGCTTCATATTCTGTGTCTACTTCTGTCTGCCCCTCCACTGCTTGCACTGTTTCTCGCATTGTCTCAAAAATAAATAAACGTTAAAAGCAATTTTTTTAAAAAAGAAGAGGTATATATATATACAATGGAATATTAATTGGTGATCAAAAAGGATGAAATCTTGACATTTGTAATGATGTGGGTGGAACTAGAGTGTATTATGCTAATCAAAATAAGTCAGAGAGGGATATATATATTATTTTGCTCATATGTGGAACTTAAGAAACAAAACAGATGAACATAAGGGAAGGGAAGGAAAAATAACATAAAAACAGAGAGGAAAACTAACCATAAGAGACTCTTAAATACAGACAACAAACTGAGGGTTGCTGGAGGGGAGACGGGTAGGGGGATGGGCTAAATAGGTGATGGGTACTAAGGAGGGCACTTTTTGGGGTGAGCACTGAGTTAGTTATATGTAAGTGATAAATAACTAAATTCTATTCCTGAAATCATTATTACACTATATGTTAACTAACTTGGATAAATTTAAAAAAAATTAAAGCTTGCATAAAAGCATACCTTCATGCCTAACCTAAATTTCATGAGTCTTATTAAATTCATCTTGGTTTTATAGAAGGTATAAAAATGTAAAAAAGTAACAATTGCTTACTTCATCCCTACTAATTTTCCCTTTGTATGAGAAGTTCTTGTCTATATTCCTGAAAATAGGCTTCTGGGTTCCAAAAACGTTTTCTAAATATTTATTAGACAGAATCTATGTGTCAGGCACTGTTCCAGGTGTTGAAGATACAGCAATGAACAGACAACAAAGCACCCCTTCTGGTGCAGCTTTCATTATAGTGTGCAGAAGATAATAAAAATAAATAAATAAATTGGAAATCAGTTAGAAAATGATACTTCCTATAAAGAAAAGTTAATAAGATAAGGAATTCCAGAGAATGAGGTTGCAGTTTTAAATACAATTGATCCTTGGGGCACCTGGGTGGCTGAGCATCTGACTTCAGCTCAGGTCATGATCTCACGGTCCGTGAGTTCAAGCCCCACATTGGGGTCTGTGCTGCTAGCTTGGAGCCTGGAGCCTACTTAGGAATCTGTGTCTCCCTCTGTCTCTGCCCCTCCATCACTCATGCTCTGTCTCTCAATCTCTCTCTCTCCCCTCTCTCAAGAATAAATAAACATTTAAAAATATTTAAATACAATTGATCCTGAACAATATGAGGTTAGGGAGCACTGACCCCCAAGCAGTCGAAAATCCATGTATATACTTTGACTCTCTAAAACTTTAGTAATAGCCCTCTGTTGACCAGAAGCCTTATTGATAACATAGTTGATTAACATGTTTTATATGTTATATGTATTATACACCGTATTCTTATAATAAAATAAGCTAGACACGATATTTTTAAGAAAAAAATCATAAGAAAACATATTTACAGCACTGTCTGTGTTTATCAAAAATATCTATGTATAAGTGGACCCACACAGTTCAAACCACTGTTGTTCAAGGGTAAACTATAATTTGTTCACAGAATTGCTCGTTGAAAAGGTATTATTAGAGTATTGTGAATGAGATGAGTGAACAAGCCATACCCATATCTAAGGGAAGCATTTTCCTGACAGAAGGAGCAGTCAGTGCAAATATTCTTAGGTGGAAGTGTGTCTGAAATGTTCAAAACCATTAAGGACGCCAGTGAGCCTAGAGCAGGTCAAGTGAAAGGAAAGAGGTAGGAGATGAAGACAGGTCCTCTGTAGAGCCCACAGACTAAGGATTTGGGCTTTTACTGAGAGTTAGATAAGAGTTCCTTTGAGAATTTTGAGACATAATCTGACAGATTTTAAAAGCTCATTCTGGTTGCTTCAAACTATAGGAGAGGAAGAATGGGAGCAGGAAGACAAGTTAGAAAGCTAATGCCACAATCCAGTGAGAGATGACGGTGCCCTACAGTACTGATCAAATTAGCTTTTGAAACTACTTCTGTACATTTTTTTAAGTCCTTGGAATCATGAAATCTGTATTATTTTTTTGAACCAACACATGGGGTACGAAGTTAGAGTGAGCTACAGAAAGATACATAATGGCTGGTACTTTTCTGGAACAGTACGGTATGCATAGGTGTATGTTTATTATGGTTTGATCATTGAAAGACTAGGCAAAGAACAGGGAACAATCTTCTCTTTCTTTTATTATCCAAAATACTTTCAGAGAATCTGGAAGGCTGCACAGATGTGCCACAAAATGAAAACAAAATATGAAATGCCAAACTAAATGAGACCATCTTAAGGTGTGTGTGTTGGGTGTGTGTGTGTGCATGTGTGTATGTGTGTGTGTTTCTTCCATTGGATGTACTCATTTGTTTTTGACAAGATAATCAGCACTATTGTTGACTTTTATGAGGTGGTTTATGTTACTGGGAAAAATTCCTAGGGTCTCTATAAAACAGAGGAAAACTTTCCCTTGTTGGATAAATGTCATTGTACTGACCAGTCTCACACCTTCTGAAAAGGCCTAAGAAAAGTTTTATAAGTGTTTGGGAGTTGCTGTTTTTGAGCCAAATATCAAGTCGCTGTGCTTGCTTCCATTTCTCTTTGTTCTCCACTGTGGCAGTAGAGCTCTAATGTCTACAGGATGAGTTGGGTTCTGTGAGCCCAGAAAATGCCAATTTATATGAACCCTAAGCCAGTTGCTGGCTGCCTTAGACCAAAGCACAGAAAAATCCCTATTTTGAAGGGTGTAAATACTAATTTGTCAAATTTAAGTGTATGTACTTCTCAGTGGCATTAAGTAATTGTTGCATGTAAAACTTTAATTAATAAACTACATCCATAATCTATGATTTATTACAAATGACACTATCAATCTGTTTTATTTATGTCATAACCATTTAGTTACAAAATAATTTCCAAATGAACCATTTAATCATTATGGCTTATTTACATCGTTATAGAAGTTTTAAAATCTTATGTTCCAATGATCAATGAATATCTTTAAAATGATTTTTTTTTTAACGTTTTTTATTTATTTTTGGGACAGAGAGAGACAGAGCATGAACGGGGGAGGGGCAGAGAGAGAGGGAGACACAGAATCGGAAACAGGCTCCAGGCTCCGAGCCATCAGCCCAGAGCCGGACGCGGGGCTCGAACTCACGGACTGCGAGATCGTGACCTGGCTGAAGTCGGACGCTTAACCGACTGCGCCACCCAGGCGCCCCTAAAATGATGTTTTAAGAAGAATGCAAATGGCTGAGATTTTAAGTGACTATCATATCCAGATGATGGGCTATTATTTCCATTCTAATGCCTGTAGAGCTGCCAGTAAGGCTGCCAGTCATAAAGACTCCCACACAGCAGGCAGGCAAAGATCAGGCCTCCAGATGTATTTATGAACCCCATGCAGCCTACTGTCTACATGTTGTTCAAGGCTGACAAAGACAATCTGTCAGTTGTGGGTTACATTTCTATTTAAAGTTTTAAGTGCTATCTGAAAAGTACATATTTCAATGCTTGCATTATTTTCATTCTCTTTCAAATATTGTGCTAGCATTAAAATGCAACTTTCATATGCCCTAGTTTTTGAAATGATCAATATTTTTAAAATGTAAATGAAGGTTTATGAGGAAATTTAGCCAGCCAATTTGAACCTCAGGAAAGTATGTTATTCCACTTAGATGCAAGTTTTTACACTATTTTCATTCTATTTTATTATGAGGTCACTGTAATTAAATAAAACCTGGGTTTGAGAAACTCATATTTACATTTAAAATGCAATTTTAGTTACTTGCATTTAACCATCCTAGTATTTTTGAAACAATTAAAAACTAATAATATATCCTATATCCTCAGTCTCAATCATTTATATGTGACATGATCATGTCTCTAGCATCCTGAAGTTTCATCCCCAAGAGAAGAATCAGCCAGCTGCAACATGTAAATAAATTACTCTGGTGTCTATTTGACATCTGGGCATATTCTCACCTCATGCCTATCGCCCTTGTTATCATCCAGCTGGTAAGCCTTCTGATTTTCTCTTTTACCCATATTTTCATCCTCATAGTGTTGTAACTTCCTCTCTCTACCTATCCTCCTACTACTCCCTTGGTCCTTTATATTTTTTTCTTCTGGAATTGCACTCTACTCTAAACATTCTCCACTAAATTTCCAAGTCCTTCACAGAAAGCTACTTCATCTTATTCTTTTCCACCCACAAATGTAGAGAGAGAAGTCAGAATTCTCTGATTACAAATTACTATTTAAAATTTTATTCTGGGCGCCTGGGTGGCTCAGTTCGTTAAGCATTCGACTTTGGCTCAAGTCATGATCTCATGGTTCATGAATTTGAGCCCCACATCAGGCTCTATGCAGACATCTCAGAGCCTGGAACCTACTTCAGATTCTCTCTCTCTCTCTCTCTCTCTCTCTCTCTGTCTCTCTCTCTTTCTGTCTCTCTCTCTCTCTCTCTCTCAAAAATAAACATTAAAAAATTTAAAATTTTATTTCTAATTTCCCTAGAGCATAAAAATAAAGCTTCTTTTGTTCCAAGCTATCCAATGACATCATCTCTTGCAATCTTCATTACCATTTTTTATCTTTCTTCTTATGATCAATTCCTTATATTCATTGACAACTTTCACACCTGACTCTTATGTACTCTAAATCTGATAATCCCCATGTCCTTGAGCTACTTAACAGTGACAAAAGTAAAAATGATAACAACAGCAACAAAAGAATAATATAATAACATAACTCTTCCATGCTAGGTTTTTGCTAGGCTCTTTAATATATGCTTTTTCATTAATGTTTATAGTGGTACTTTAATTCTACTTATTAGGAAACTGAGGGACCTCAGAGTTAAGTAATTTTCCCAAGGTCGTGTAGCTTAAGAGATAGATATTAGAATCTGTGACCTTTTCCTCTATACTGTGTGGCCTTTACCCTCAGTTTGTTGACCTCAGCATTTCAGTGACATTTATTTGTACTACATTTCAATCACTTACTCCAAAAACTTTATCTTTGAGATTAATACACCAATTTCTTACCATACTTCATTTCTCTGTGTGTCTATTATTTTCTAACTCTTTTTCTCCAATTTCACTGCTTCAGCTAGTCTTTCAATATACAACTGTACACTCATTTCAAAACTCCAAACCCTCTATCAGTATATGCCTATCCCAGTGCATACACATCACAACAGAAAAACTGTGCATCTATTATCTGTGCCATCAAAAAAATGTCTTCAAACTGAGCTAGAACTGACTTGCTCACTCCTATTTTCATTGTAATCCAGTCCAAAATCCATTATTCTTAAATAGCACTACTTCCTTCATTCCTTCAGCAAATGTGTACATTCCCATTTTGTAAAATAAAATAAGACCACTTAAGCAGAATTCTAACGATTTTCCCGATATTCCATTATGGGATTTAACTGCAGCCATCCCTTCTTTTAAAAAAATTTTTTTTAATGTTTATTTATTTTAGAGACAGAGAGACTGAGCACAAGAGGGGGAGAGGCAGAGAGAGAGGGAGACAGAATCTGAAGCAGGCTCCAGGCTCTGAGCTGTCAGCACAGAGCCTGACGCAGTGCTCAAACCCACAAACCATAAGATTATGACCTGAGTCAAGGTGGGACACTTAACTGACTGAGCCACCCAGGCGCCCCGGCCATGCCTTATTTTAACTCCATTCTCAAAGGAGATTTCCCTGCTCCTGTCCAATGTCTATCTTCCTTCCCGCAGTCTCCAACATAACCTACTACCATCTTCATGTCATTAAATCTGTTTTTCTCATCTAAATCCCTCCTTACAAATGTGCTCCATCTCTCCCACATTAACAAAAAACAAAATAAAACCAAATACAAACAAACAAAACCTGTTCTTTATTTCTGGTCTCCTTTACTCTCAACTTTCTTAAATCTGGTTGTAATCCACTGCTCTGGCTGTCTCCATGATCCACACCCCTAGCTGAGAAATCCAATGGGTGCTCTGCAGTCATTATATGATCTGTATGTGATATTTGACTTTTTAGCCCTTCCTTCCTTCCTTCCTTCCTTCCTCCCTCTTTTTTTTCCTCTAGCTTATGTAATATCACATATTTATTCACATATTTATTCATTCAACAAAATTTAATGGAGCAGTTATTATATATTACCATTATACTGTCAGGAAAGACACATTAATTCTTGTCTTCATACTTAGAGTCCTGACAATTTTAATCTTACCCTTCATGTAGGATTCACCTCGCTCTTTAAGCCTCTGACTACCTCAGTCTTAAATCATCTCTTCAGCCCTGAAATGCCAAAGGCTACAGTATGAATTAATTCTTTTAGCATTTACTTACAGTTACCTTGAATAGTTCATTATAGCCTCTGGTGGCTTAAATCCTGAAGGAATTTACAATTGGGTTGCAAGTGCCTATAGGGCAGTGACCTTGTTTTATGCCTTCTCTCTTTTCTATTGTCTTTCTTAGTAATAAAAAAGGATTCAATAGGGGTGCCTGGGTGGCTCCGTCGGTTAAGCGTCCGACTTCGGCTCAGGTCATGATCTCACGGTCCGTGAGTTCGAGCCCCGTGTCAGGCTCTGTGCTGACAGCTCAGAGCCTGGAGCCTGTTTCAGATTCTGTGTCTCCCTCTCTCTCTGACCCTCCCCCGTTCGTGCTCTGTCTCTCTCTGTCTCAAAAATAAATAAATGTTAAAAAAAAAAAAAGGATTCAATAAAATTGTACTGATTTCTCTGAATCTCCACATGCAAGGTCTCAATTAAAAACTCACCTATAACTTCACCTATATAAACTTCCCTTTCTCTAAACATCCATCTGTAGAAATCAACAGTGCTATAGAAAAATCACATATCCATGATATTTGTTCCTCTTTAAACTTTAAGGTCTTCAGTCTGAGCTAGAACTGAGTCAATTTGTTCACTCCAATATTCTTTTATATTCCCATTATAAATTTGAAAGTATGGATGAAATTAGTAACTTTCTAAAAATTTCTAAAATTTCTAAAATTTTACAAAATAAATTCCAAGAGAAAGAAACATGAAATGATAAACATAAATGAAAAGATTTTCCTTATTCTTCCAAAAAGCAAAAGATCCAGTTTCAAAATTTTAAAGACTAGATACTACTATGTTTTTAATTTCAAAATATTTTTATAATTCTAAGATATTTAAATGAGAAGCATAAAAATGATATCAACATTTAACAGAAATTTCAACAACAAAAAAATACACTATATCATGAACAGTATGCAATCATGATGCATGATGCAATACATCATGAACAGTAATGCAAAATTCCATACTAAAATACTCATAAAAAGAATCCAAACCACATTAAAATTATGATTTTATGGATTCATTCCAGGGATGTACAGGTGGATCAATATTAATCACAGTGATAACTCCAAGGAGTAAAATCATATTGTGATGTTAATGAGACATTTGACCAAAGTTAACAATCATTGTGTTTTTAAAAATAAAATGAACAAAAATAAAATAAAATAAAATAAAATGAACAATAAATTAGTAATAGATTAATGACTCCTTAAAACGAAAACTGTGCATCTCTCACCAAATTCACCATCATCCTTAATGGAACAATACCAGAAGCACTGCAAATGAAGCGGGAAAAAAAAAAATAGGGTAAGGGGCACCGGCGTGTCTCAGTCAGTTAAGTGCCCAACTTTAGCTCAAGTCATGATCTCAGGATTCGTAAGTTCTAGCCCTGCATCAGGCTTTGTGCTGACAGCTCTGAGTTGGCTTCAGAGTGTCTCCCTCTCTCTTTCTCTCTACTCCTCTTGTTCTCTCACTCAATCTCTCAAAAAATAAAAAAAATAAACACTCTTAAAAAAGTAGTTTAAGATGTCAGTACCAGCACCATTAGTTAATGTTGCTGCTGTGCCATTGTGATCGTATGTATTCACAAATTTGTGTTTTGACTAC
Organism: Panthera uncia; assembly: GCF_023721935.1. Classification (NCBI taxonomy): domain Eukaryota; kingdom Metazoa; phylum Chordata; class Mammalia; order Carnivora; family Felidae; genus Panthera; species Panthera uncia. The sequence goes on along the minus strand of NW_026057585.1, from coordinate 18,067,935 downwards.
AAATAGAGACCTTTAACATAAGAAATTTCCCTTCCTCATGAACTTTAACACTTTGAAGCCTGAATTCCATGTTTGATATTAAGATCACAAGTCTTACTTTTTCTTTTATTGTTTTAAAATGTTTATTTAGGTATTTTGAGAGAAAACACAGGAGTGAGGGAGGAGAGAGAAAATCCCAAGCAGGCTCCCTGCTGTCAGCCCAGAGCCTGATGCAGGGCTTGGACTTACCAACTGTGAGATCAGGACCTGAGACTGAATCAAGAGGAGGATGCTTAACCCACTCAGCCACCCAGGCACCCCTCTTCCTTTTTCTTTAAACTTGTATTTTTCTGATTTATTCTTGTAGTCAATAAAATTACCTTGCTTAACTTACTATTTTTATCAGTCATAAACCAAACCCATTATTAGCATTACATGAGTAAGAAGTTTAATTTAGGAATTAGACTTTACACCAGTGTGGAGGAACTAGGGAAGTGAAGGTCTGGAAAGAGGGAATTGGAGGATCAGAGAAATAATCAGCAATCAAAATTGCCTCAAGCACTGGCCTAAGTAAAATAGTCTGAACACATGATAAAAGTCAAGAAGCCATGCAAATCTGTCTACAAACAGTGGAGATATTTTTAGAGGTCAAAGGAAACTGCTGCCTCTGTGGTACTGCTGCCACTGTATGTGTACAAGCATAGCCCTGGTGGTGAGCCTTGGGCCAGCAGCAGTCAGGAGGCAAGGGAGTTAGAAAACACCATGACTCAGAGCACAGAAGGAGAACAAGAACAAGCTGAGGGCTACCACATATGGGCACTTGATCATCATTGATGAGGGAGCACAATGCAAGCTAACACCCCACAAAACACCCCCACCCCAGGTGGGATATGTGTGATAAATCTCAGGCACTCCTGGCTGCCCAAAGACAGAGGAAAGAGAAAACCAATGGTTAACTGATAGAGATCACAGTCTAGCAGGACTTGAGTCTCTATCAGTTTACAAATATCTTGGTAACATTACAAGAAAAGGGCAATCTTATCAACAGCCTAATCTCCAGGAATTCCCTACTGTCTTAATGCTTTGCTAGAGGGAAAAACAACCTTAGCTTGACAATAGCTAGGCCTCCAGTATGAGTCTTTAGCCTATGGAAATCCCTTTAAGAAACTTCTTCTTTATCTCCCCCAAGTTCATAGTATATAACCAGTCACTCTTCACAACACCAGTGCAGCTCTTTTTGCCCACAGGCCCTGTCCCTGTGCTTTAATAAAATCACCTTTTTGCACCAAACACATCTTCAAGAATTCTTTCTTGGCCATCAGCTCTGAACTCCCATCACTCCAAAGCCCCAGCAATTATCATGTCCGACCACCAGGGCCTAAATAAATGGTTTCTCCTTCCCAGCTGCACTCTAGACCTTCCAGGAGGTCCTGTTTTTGACCAATTTTAACCAGGTACCATAGAATGAAGAGGAATCTGGGAAACAATGTCCAAGTATAGACAGTAACAGTAATGGCATTTTGACAAGAAATCAGTATACATTTGTGTGACTCAATATGCTTATTTATTACTTAATTTTATAAACTAGAAATGATATTCTTTGATTCCCAGATACTTCAGATGTGGTAACAGACTTGTTCTGCTTTTTATCTTCTTGCTCTTTAAGGGGTTAACATTTTCTCATTAAAGTATATAAAACATATCTAGCTTGTGTTGGTTCTAAATAAAATATATTTAAAAGTTCATGACTTTGTCATTCTTTTCCAGACATCCTTTGTTTGAGGTTCACCTGCAAGGAGTTTCCTTAGCAAGAACGTTTGGGAAAACTAATCCCTGAGTGCTGTCTGTTCAAAACAATTTGTTGAATTTTCACTTGAAGCACAACTTGGCTGTACATATAATCTGTGAGTTACACTTCCTCGCCTATCATATAAATACTGCATATTGCCCCATTGTCTTCTGAAGCTGAATACTGCTAAGGAAAACATGAAATCTGGTTGATTTATTTTTGCTCTTCTAAGTGACTTGGTATTTTGACTTAGCATTGCAAAGGATTTTTTCTTTAAGGGCCAATACTTTATCAAATGTATTTCATTATTGACCATTGTGGTTCAAACTGTCCTGGCATATAACATGGTTGTTTTTTTTTTGTTTTTTTTTTTTTTTTTCCAAAAATGTAGATTCGAGACTTCTTAAATTTCAGGAATGTTTTCTTGAATTATATGTTTCTATATTCCGTTCCATTATTTTGGCTTTCTTCTTGGTAAACTCCAATTACACACATTTGATCTCCTTTGCCTTTCTTGTGTATCTAACTATTCTCTTTAATCCTTTTTAACTCCTCTGTATTTCTCTTTTATTTTGGTCGCTTTTCTCATTCTATACTCCAGATCTCCTCCTGTGTTATTGTCAATGTTTATGCTGCCTTGTGCTCCAATTTTTGTCTTATGTTTCTGTGATTTTTTTATTATTCTTCCTACATTTTCCTGAGTTCTACTAGTGTACATTTCATTGTCTTCTATTTTCTCACCATATTGTCCCTAAAATCTTGTGTTTTTACTTTGAGATCTTCTTTTATAAAAGTGATTATTTCATTTTTCTCATTTTTTAGTTAGTGATAAAATATTTGGGCAGAACTTTCATCTGCTCTTTCTCATTTTGTGATGCATTTTTGGGTAAATCTTTTCCATTTTGTTTCTTCTATTAGCTGTGTGTCAATGCTAGACCAGCTTGAATTTTACATCTTACTGTGAAATAAGCTACGTTTTCCTTGTCCAGCAGTTGCAGGTGTTTCCTTTAGGGAGTGTAGTTTTACTTGTATTTTTTAAGACATTTCATTACTTGTATGTTACTCTGCTCTATACATATTTCTTATGTACTTTGACCCATTTATCTTTTCAGTTTCTGCTTTGTCTTTCCCAGATCCCACAGATTTTATTTCATTTAGTCCTTTTCTGATATCTGTTGCTTCTGGACTATCTTGTTATTCTCTTACCATGTGGTTTGTGCTGCCTTTCAATTCATTCAGTTTTGTGCCAATCTTAGTTACTTTTAGTAGCATTTACACTTAAAAAAAAATCTATGGGATGTATATGTTTACTGGTTTCATGTAAAAATAAATTGAAGATTTGTTTGTTTTTAATTTCCCTTGTTGCTTTTACAAGATACATTTGAGGAAGACGGGAAACAGTTTAAGCCCCTATTTACTAGAAATAAAGAACTCCATTTTTACTCTTGTCTTTATATTCAGTAGCCTGTGAAAATTCTTTTCTTGCATACTATGTGTTCTTTTCATCTTCAGAAACATTTTCTCCCAATTTCTTCTTGATACATATTTTAGAAATCATTCTGTTCCAACAGTTGGGTTCTTCCTTCAGAGACACTATACTTTACTGAAGCATTTTTTCTTTAATATCTTTATCTTTTTTGTAAAATGTATGCATTGTTGTATTTAATAAAATGTATTTAATCAACTCTTTCCTTCATATCAGTATTATAACTTTCATGATATTGATACTATATATTGCTATTTTTATTTCATTTGTTTAGGTGATAATAACATTCTTTGTAACCTCCATTTAATTCCTAACACATATAATGAATTCTGGGATGTACCACCCAGACTGTGCCTTCATGAAAGGGGTGCTCAGTTGGCAGAAGTGTTGACTGATAATGACTTACAACTTAATTTCTCTCCGAGAATTGCTTAGACCAAAAAGGAACTCCTTAAACCAAAGTTACATGCTTGCCCATCCCAAAGATAGTCTGTTATCAAGTGATTGGCCTAATGGAGCCACACATAAACTTAACCTCCTTGCCTAAATTCAAATGTGCATTCCATCTCCAGAACCCCTCATGGAATTGGCTGAGGCCTCTGTTGTAACTGTATTTCAGTTTTTCCTCTCCCTTTGCCAATTCTACTTCCCCTGTTCCCTAACATGAATTGTTCCTATAAATATTTGTGACAGATTGAAAATGGCTACAAATTCTTTGATACTCTTTTCCCCATAGATAAAGTCTATATTTCTTCCTCTCAAAACTGGGCTGTTCTATAACCACTTTGATTAACAGACTATAGTGGAAGGGACACTATGACAGTTTATGCCTAGATCCTGGGAGTATATGACTAGAGAGAAGAGCCAACTAAGTATAGCCTTACAGTCATCTAAGATATCAGGCATGCAAGTGACCTGCAGACCAGTCCAGCTAACCAAACAAACCTACTCTCAACTCACTACCGTAAACCCTACATGAAGCAGAAGAATCACTTAGCCAACCTCTGCCCACATCCCTGACTCACATAATTTGAGGTATAATAAAATGGTCATTTTTAAGACATTATATTTTTGTCATTGGGGTTGTATAACAATAAATAACTCAAATCACACTCCAAAATATCTCACATTTAATATCTAATTCAGAGCCTGTATCCTGAGAAACAAAATGTAAGACAATTGATATGAAGAGTGATCCTAGGAAGCAGACTCTAAAATTTTATAACTGGATCAGTATTGGCTAACTAGCAATGAAGACACTATCACTTGCGGTAAAAGGAAAACTGATGGCTCCAGTTATGCCATCTCATTTTGCCAGTGATGAACTGGGATGGGATACCAAAGGAAGGGGATGCATTAGCAGTTTTAGTATTGTACATGTGTAAGAGGTACAGAATTAAGTATAAGGAGTATTGCTGAGTGACACTGAGGCATTAGTCAAAGACTTTTATTGTCTAAGGCTAAGGATTATTTAACCACCAGTTGAAGGTAAAGTGTGAAACGAAGGCCTTCTTAACATCACATAAAGAGTCTCTTATTTTCTGTCATAGGAATAAAGAAAAATGCTGTGGATAAGGCCTAAACCTTAATTATTATAAGGGTAGCAGAGTTTAAGAGAAGTTTGCGTTGTCAAGTCCAGCCAATCTATTATACCAAGTCAGGTCTCTGATTGGAGAGACTGATGTCTAGCACTGAGATTTGTGTTGTATTCAATGTACTGTTGCAGTTGAATGCACTGAATTTCCAGATTCTTCTGAAACATCCTGCAGAAGTGGACCACTCCCTCCACTTAAAGGCTAGCTAGCATCTTCCATGTTAAAGATAATACAGAAAACTTTGTCTTGCAAAACAACCTGTACCAACAGGGAACATCTGTTCCCACCTCTCCTTTTCCCATTGGATCGATAATATTGGTCAAGTCACCCAGCTGGGGAAGTATTGGGCTTGTTAAGGAGGAAAGGAATAATAAGAAAATGTATGTAATGGATACTGAGGGTGTTGGATCAAGAACAATATAAAGTTGGACAAAACATAGCTTTTTGAAATGGGAGCAATTTCCAGAAATTCAGGATAAAACACCTGGGCAAGAACCCTGGGAGACTATGCTCTTGGAAGCTTAGAAAAAGTAATGGCCTACATTCAGTGATGTAGAAATGCTGGAACTACCATGGAAAATTGTGGAGGAAGGGACCAAAAGTCTCAGAGAAGCAGGCATGCTAGAGTGGAAAAAATGCATGGGACAAGAAACTAACCCATCATCTATGTTCTGTGATAAAGCTCCATTATTGAAATGGTAAAAGGTAAAAAAACAACAACATTGTTGAGAAGCTCAGTGATAGCTATCATTTATAGGCAGGTTTAGTAGAAAGGTCTGAGTGGAAATCAGAGGTTCATAGAGACGAGATAGATGAGCAACCAAAAAGGGTATTGCTCAGTTTTCACAATCAAAAGAAAATAAGCATAAATGATCATGAGCCTGTGGAAACTTCTCCAGTAGAATATCATCCCTGTCCTATTTGTGAATATGAACCATTTCTCAGATCCAGAATCCTGGAAATGCCAGGTAACTATGAGAAAGTACCCTTAACTACCATGTAAATATATTCTAATGATTCCCCCCGTCATTCCCAAAGAGATCCTATGGCCATTTATTCAAGCAAATGATGCAGGAGGAGAAAAATTAATTCAAAAGAAGCAGGAAAGGACAGTAAAAGAAAGGAAAGTTGGATAAAATAAAAAGGATAAAAGAAAATGGTAAAAATAAATTTTAAAATACTGGTGATTATAGCAAATTTAAAATGTACAAGAAATTACAATTAAGTCAACATTCATCAAAATGGATTAAAAAGTTATAAAACTAAATCCAAATATAGGCTACTTAAGAAAGTTACATCTAAAACATAGGGTCACAGAATGTTTGAAAGTAAAGAACTGATAAAAATATATGCCACGTTCATATGCCAGATACATAAACTTCCTGGCAAAAAGCATTGTTGTGGATGTGAAGAAAGACTCCATCATGACAAAAATTGCAATTCTCCAGGGTAAAGCAAAAATTACAAACTTGAATATACCAGATCATATATCCACAATATGTATGAAGACAAAATTTGATGAAACTATAATGAGAAACAGATTAATCCAATGTCACAGTAACAGATTTTAACATATCTCTTTTCATAATTTGTATATTCAACAGGAAAAAAAAAATAAAAAAGACTCCAAAATTACAATAAACAAGTTTTAAATAGTGAATAAAAATCGTTCCCTGCAGGGGCGCCTTAGTAGCTCAGTTGGTTAAGTGTCCAACTCCTGATTTTGGCTCAGGTCTCATGATCTCATGGTCGTAAGATCAAGCCCTGCATGGGGCTCAGCTCAGTGCTGAGTGTGGAGCCTGCTTGGGATTCCCTCTCACTCTCTCTCTCTGCCCCTCTCCTTGTCATGTTTTTTTTTTCTCTCTCTCTCTCTCTCAAAATAAATAAATGGCTATTAATAAAAAGAAAAAGAAAAATAGATCCCTGAATCCAACAGTTGGAGAAAACACTATTTTTTAATACTCAAGGGACAGTTACAAAACTTGATGACAATCTGACAAGAAAGTTTAGACACATTAAAAGATGCATAATCTCTTTTCACAAGGTAGTTAAGTTTGAAGTTAATAATCAAAGGGGAAAAAATCTACTGTATATGGAGACTGATAAGCATATTTCAAAAACTTGTGTATCAATGGAAAAATTAATAATAAATAGGCTATGTATAAAAACTTCATCAAGGTATGAGAGATGTTACAAATTAACACATTAAGAATGAGAGTGAGGACATAACCACAAATGGTATAAGAATTGAAAATATCGGGGCGCCTGGGTGGCTCAGTCGGTTAAGCGTCCGACTTCGGCTCAGGTCATGATCTCACAGTCCGTGAGTTCGAGCCTGCGTCGGGCTCTGTGCTGACAGCTCAGAGCCCAGAGCCTGCTTCCGATTCTGTGTCTCCCTCTCTCTCTGCCCCTTCCCTGCTCGTGCTCTGTCTCTCTCGGTCTCAAAAATAAATAAACATTAAAAAAAAATTTTAAAAAAAAGAATTGAAAATATAATAAAAAATGTGAATGAAAAATATTATTTAAAAAATTTGAAACATTCATTTCTAGAAAATGCTCAAAAAGAAAAAGGAACCCTGAACAGTTCTTTGATCAGTATGTACATTGAATCCATAGTAAATTGCTCACAAAGAAATGAGACATTTAGGGTTGTACCCTACCAAACATAAAAGGAACACACAAGTCCAATCTTTCACAAGCAATTCCAGGCTCTACTGTTTTCTGTCTCTGCCTGGGCAAGTTACTTAACTGATTGTAGATCACTATTTTCATCTATACAATGAAATGATAATGCTACCCATTTCATAAAGTGATGGTAAAGATTAAGTGAGTTCGTGCATATAAAGTATTTCCATGAATCTGGAAGGAGCATTTTGAGGAGTCATGAGGAGCACTTTGTAAGGGTTTATCATGATCATCATTATTATTATAGAAAAATCTTAATACCAATAAATACCAATAAACAGTATGGGAAAGAAAAATCATAAGCTAATTGCATCAACAAACAGATGCAAAACTCTAAATGAAGTATAGGAAAAGTCTCTCATAACACCAATAAAACAGTCTGAAAATTTAACTTCATAAAATTGGAGGTTACACCATTACAAGGAAAAAAACCAGGGTGTGTCTGCTGGGAGTTCCTAAATTCTAACTATTCAAACCATGTCTGTCCAGGTCCTGCCTGTAGTTTAATGCTGCCTGGTGAGAGTTGTCCGGTCTGGCCTAAATACCAGCGGGAATGGTTCTGGGTTCTGTGGCTTATATGGCAGAGATTTCCAGGACAGCAACAGCCTGAGTATTGTCTTGGACCAATATACTCAAATAGCCAATTAACTAGAAGATTCTAAAATGGTGACTTTATGCACATATAAAAAACAAGTCCAGGAATGTTAATGACCTTAAAAAAAGGCAAAATTATAAAACTTTTAAAAGATAATAAGAGAGAATATCTTCATAATATCAGGGTAGGGAAGAATTTCTTTTTTATTATTATTATCCTTTTTTTTTTTTTTTTTTTTTACTATTTCAAGGTTATTTACTTATTTTGAGAGGGAGGGAGGGGCAGAGAGAGAGAGAGAGAGAGAGGGAGAGAGAGATTCCCAAGCAGGCTCCTGTGCTACTAGTGCAGAGCCCTACTTGACCTAGGGCAGGGGCAGGGGAGGGGTGGTGTCAAACTCATGAAAAGTGACATCATGACCTGAGCCAAAACCACGAGTTGGAGGCTTAACTCACTGAGCTGCCCAGGTGCCCCAGGGAAGAATTTCTTAAATGAAATTAAAAGCACTAGCCTTAAAGCAAAAAGTTGATAAAGTTGATGACATTAGGAACATCTGCTTGAACTGTTGGTAGGAATGCAAACTGGTGCAGCCACTCTGGAAAATAGTAAGGAGGTTCCTCAAAAAATTAAAAATAAAACTACCCTACAACACAGCAACTGCACTACTAGGTATTTATCCAAAGGATACAAAAATGCTGATTTGAAGGGCCACATGCACTCCAATATTTATAGCAGCCTTATCAACACTAGCCAAATTATGGAAAGACCCCAAATGTCCATCCACTGATGAATGGATAAAGAAGATGTGGTTTATATATACAATGGAATACTACTCAGTGATAAAAAGAATGAAATCTTGCCACTTGCACCAATGAGGATGGAACTGGAGGGTATTATGTTACATGAAATAAGTCAGAGAAAGACAGGTATCGTATGATTTCACTCATATGTGGGATTTGAGAAACTCAACAGATGAATATAGAAGAAGGAAAGGAAAATAAGATAAAAACAGAGAGGGAGACAAACTGTAAGAGACTCTTAAATACAGAGAAAAAACTGAGGGTTGCTTGAGGGGGACAGGTATGGGGATGGGTTAAATGGGTGACAAGCATTAAGGAGGGCACTTTTGGGGATGAGCACTGGGTGTCATATGTAAGAGATGAATCACTGGGTTCTATTCCTGAAGCCAAGACTACACTGTATGTTAACTAACTTGAAAATATTTTTTTTAAAGAAGGACATCTGCTTGACAAAAAAGGTTTAGAAAGTAAAAATATGACGAATAGAAAAGATTTGCAACATATATATTTAACAAAGAACTAGTCTCCAGAATATATAATGAATATTTATGATAAGTAAAAGCCAATAACCTTGAAATAAAGTGAAGAGATATAAAAGTAATAATACTTATTTTCTTTGGAAGTTTTTCTCTCACAGTCTGGTCTCCTTTTTCTTTTTCTCCCTTGTGTACACACACACACACACACACACACACACACACACACACACATGAATTTTTCTGTATTATTTCATGAAAATAGAAATCAGAAAGGTATTATTGAAATATAGAGGCTCAGTTTATGGCTAGTCTCACAAGTAAATGACTTATCTTACACATTAGCACTATAGTTTGCACTAATTAATTAAATTAGAATTCACTACAGGTAAATTATTTTTAGGACAAATTTGCTTAAAAATCAAATACATAAATATAAAAATCCATGGATGCCAACTCTGTACCTTCTTTTTTCCACTGATTTCAAAATATGCTCCAAATATACACCAAGATTCAAGAAACACAATATAATGGAGAAGCCAATGAGCTAAGTACTGATCATGAAACAATATTTTCTCTCCCTCTGTGAATTTATAAAAAGCCTCAAGTCAGTCAGATCTATTACTCTCATGTTGAAACCTGGGATATCTTAGAGATCACTGGCACCCCTAAAGGGCATTGCTATGGTATAATTAAACAATGCACTTCTTTCTTCATCACCTCTCAACACCTCAGTATGCACAGATGATCCACTGGGGTTCAAGATGTCCAATATCTGCATAACTTAGCCATTGCTAATAGGATATATTGGACTCAAAACTGGCTATGGATTGGATTCCATCTGGGTGCTCTAAATCATATCCCATAGGGTCTGGAGAATTCAGGCAGAAATCTTCTGTAAGCCTCCAATTAACTGTCTTTTCCTCCCAAAATTTTCCTGGTCTTCCCAGTCACAAGTAGATGCTCCATATCATTGCTGTTATATGATCTTGTACATAGCTATATTAACACTCAATTCACAGGACTATCTTTATTCATAAAAATGTGTGTGTCTCTCTCTTCATGGATATGAACTCTTTGAAGGCAAGAAACATATAGTCTTTTTAAAAATATATCTTAGATTTGGGGCACTTGGATTGGCTCAGTTGGTTAAGCCTCTGACTCTTGGTTTTGGCTCAGGTCATGATTTCACAGTTTGTGAGTTTGAGTCCCACACCTAGCTCTGTGCTTACAGTGCAGAGCCTCCTTGGGATTCTCCCTCTCCTTCACTCTGCCCCTTCCAGATTACTCTCTCTCTCTCTCTCTCTCAGAATAAATAAACTTTAAAAATTAAAAAAAAAAACTTAGATTTTAACATATTGCATAGCATATACCAGATGATCAATAAATGGACATTAATTCAATCTGAGTTAGTTGTATTTTTTCCTAACCCTTGTCATGTATACCTCTTTAATGTTTGGATTCTCAGTTAAGAAAAATATTAGTTAGCATCAATAAAGTGATTATAATATGCTAGGCTTAGTGTGCTAAACTTTTCAAATACAGTATCTCATCTAATCCTTATACAAACCTTTTTTATCAGTATAAGTTAAATTAGAATTAGCAATTTGGAAAAATCTTTTTAGGTATACATGCTTTACTTCTTTTTTGTCTTTTCAAATTTTTATTAAAATTCTAGTTAGTTAACATACAATGCAATATTGGTTTCAAGAGTAGAATTTAGTGATTCATCACTTACATATAACAGCCAGGGCTCATCATAACATGTGCCCTCCTTAATACACATCACCCATCTAGCCCATCTTCCACACACTTCCCTCCATTAATCCTCAATTTTTTCTCTATCATTAAGAATCTTTTGTGGCTTATTTCCCTTTCTTCTCATTTCCCCATCCTTCCCATATGTTCATCTGTTTTGTTTCTTAAATTCCACATATGAGTGAAATCACGTATTTGTCTTTCTTGGACCAAATTTATTTGCTTAGCATAATACACTCTAGCTCCATCCACATCTTTGTAAATGGCAAAATTCCATTCTTTTTGATGGCTAAGTAACATTCCATTGTATATATACCACATCTTCTGTATCCATTAATCAGTTGAACATTTGCATCTCTCCATAGTTTGGCTATTGTTGATATTGCTGCTACAAATATTGGGGTGCATATACCCCTTTGAATCTGTATTTTTATATCTTTTGGGTAAATACGTAGTAGTGCAATTGCTGGATCATGGGGTAGTTTTATTTTTAACTTTTTGAGGAACTTCCATACTGTTTTCCATAGCAGCTGCACCAGTTTCCATCCCCACCAACAGCTTAAGAGTGTTCCCCCTTTCCCTGCATGTTTGCCAGCATCTGTTGTTTCCTGTGGTGTTAATTTTAGCCCTTCTGACAGGTGTAAGGTGGTATCTCATTGTGGTTTTGATTGGTAGGTAAATATACTTTAAATTCTGAGGGAAGAACAAAGATGGTGGAACAGCATAGAAGTTTTTTGTGTGTCTCACAGCCATGAAGTATAGCCAGACCAACACTAAACCATCCTGCACACCTAGAAAACTGACTGGAGGATTAACACAACAATCTGCACAACCTCAACCACAGAATTCAGCAGGTACGCAGTGCGGAGAGGTAAACTTGGGGAGAGAGAAGCTGCGAAAGGCAGGGAACCACTTTTGCAGGAGGAGAGAGAACAGAGACAGGGCAGGGGGCAGGGGAGAATATGGGAAAAGCACCTCTCCCTAGAAGCAGCCGGAGAGAAAGTGGAAAATTGGAAACAGCCGCAGGGACTAAACTAAAAAGGGAGAAAGGAGAAAGGAGAGGGTTTAAATTCCATTAAGACTGTAAACAAGGGGCACACAGAGTCTGCAACTCAGGCTCAATACCTGGTGGTGCTCTGGTGGAAAGGGCGAATCCCCAGGAACAGAGTGGGGTCCGGGAGGTTCTTGAGCCACACGGGGGAAAAGCGGTTCCACTGCTGGAAGGACATTTGGTAGAGACTGTTGAAGCCACCTGGTCCCAGCAGACCCCAGAAAACAGCCACGTTCGCTGGTGCTAGAACAAGGTCGTTAAGGGTGAAGCCTGGTGCCAGATGTGTGTTGTGATTTTCCATAGTCCCTGAAACACTGTTGCTACACTATCTCACGAACTTTTTCTGGGGTGGGCTGGCACCTAGCCGCAGTCTCGGGGCACTGGCAGCAGCAGGGTCCAGCAAGCATTCCTGGGTGCAGCCGACATTCAGCCATTGCTCGGTGAAACCCACACGCAGAGGGGCAGAACAGGTCAAAGCCGCAGTCCTTCAGAAGTAGGGGGCCAGGGAAAGTGGCCGCATCTGAGACAGGACTCGGGAGGGGGTTGCTGCCTGGGGCTTGGTCACGGACAGTGAAAAAGCAGGGAGTGGATGAAAGATGAAGACAGAGGATGGGTGCATGATTGCTGATCAGGGAGAGCAGAGTTCCAGTACGGGAGGCTGGGTGACGCCATTTTTACCGCTCCAGCACATGCGCACTTGTAAGCGCCATAACAATTCACCCCAGTGGGCTTGCAGCGCCATCTAGTGGAGAACAGAGCCATTGCACTGAGCCCCACCCAACTGGGCCAACCTCCCTCTTCAAGAACACAGGTCTCACCACCTGTTTAGTTTATGGACTACAGAGCACTTCTTGGTCTGACTCCTAGGGGAAAGAAGTAGTTTCAGTCCTATTTCAGTCTGTTGGCAGGTCCATCTATTCAAATTTATATCTTTTTTTTTCTCTTTTTCACTTCTTTTTCTTAAATACAGAAAGAGAAAAAATTCATTTTTATTTTCAATTTTTATTAAAAATATTTTTCTGTAATTTTTACTATATTTTTTCCTTTTGTGTAATTCTTTTCAAATTCTATTTTACTTCCATAATTTTATTTTAGTCTACTTCAGTATATTCATTTTTTCAAATTTTCAAATGATTTCCTTTTTTTCCTTTTTCTTTTTTCTCTTTTTTCATTTCTTATCTTTTTCTTGAATACAGAAAGAGAAAACATTCATTTTTACTTTCAATTTCTATTAAAAACATTTTTCTTTAATATTTTTACTATATTTTTACTTTTATGTAAATTTTTTCAAATTCTATTTTACTTCCATAATATTATTTTAGTCTACTACAGTATATTCATTTTTTCAAATTTTCAAATGATTTCCTTTTTTCTTTTTTTTGTTTCTTTTCTTTTTCTTGAATACAGAAAGAGAAAAAAATTCATTTTTATTTTTAATTTTTATTAAACTATTTTTCTGTAACTTTTGTTCACTATATTCTTTCCTTTTGTCTAAATTTTTTCAAATTCTATTTTACTCCCATCATTTCACTTTAGTCTACTTCAGTGTGTTCATTTTTTCAAATTCTCCAACAATTTCTCCCCCCCCCTTTTTTTCTCTAATCAAACCACTTTCAACACCCAGACCAAAACACACCTAGGATCTAACATCATTTATTGGATTTTTGTGTGTGTGTTTTAATATTTTAATTTTAATATTTTTTTAATTCTTTTAATTTTTCTACCTCATTAATTCCTTTTCTCCCTTCAAAATGACAAAATGAAGGAATTCACCCCAAAAGAAAGAGCACGAAGAAACGACACCTAGGGATTTAACCAAAACAGATACAAGCAAGATGTCTGAACCAGAACTTAGAATCATGATAATGAGAATACTAGCTGGAGTTGAAAATAGATTAGGATCCCTTTCTGCAGAGATACAAGAAGTAAAACACAGAATGAAATTAAAAATGCTATAACCGAGGTGCAATCACAGATGGATGCAGTGGCGGCAAGGATGGACATGGCAGAACAGAGAATCAGCGATTTAGAGGACAAACTTATAGAGAATAACGAAGCAGAGAAAAAGAGGGAGATTAAGGCAAAAGAGCACGATTTAAGAATTAGAGAAATCAGTGACTCATTAAAAAGGAACAACATCAGAATCATAGAGGTCCCAGAGGAGGAAGAGAGAGAAAAAGTGGTGGAAGAATTATGTGAGCAAATCATAGCAGAAAAGTTTCCTAACCTGGGGAAAGGCACAGACATCAAAATCCAGGAAGCACAGAGGACCCCCATTAGACTTAACAAAAACCAACCATCAACAAGGCATATCATAGTCTAATTCACAAAACACTCAGGCAAGGAGAGAGTCATGAAAGCAGCAAGGGAAAAAAAGTCCCTAACCTACAAGGGAAGACACATCAAGTTTGCAGCAGACCTATCCACAGAAACTTGGCAGGCCAGAAAGGAGTGGCAGGATATATTCATTGTGCTGAATCAGAAAAATATGCAGCCAAGAACTCTTTATCCAGCAAGGCTGTCATTCAAAATAGAAGGAGAGACTAAAAGTTTCCCAGACAAACAAAAATTAAAGGACTTTGTGACCACTAAACCAACCCTGCAAGAAATTTTAAGGGGGACTCTCTGAGGGGAGAAAAGATGAAGAAAGAAAGAAAGAAAGAAAGAAAGAAAGAAAGAAAGAAAGAAAGAAAGAAAGA